>NW_006924093.1:0-1702 GCF_000298275.1 Orycteropus afer afer
CAACAGTAGGGATAACAATACACTCTTATTGTCCTTCTGGGTTATAGTAACTCACTGAATCAATGTAACAATTTAGTCCAAAGACACGTTGCTTATCTCACCACCCCACAATACATCATTCTGGCCCACTATATTGATGATATCATACTTACAGGCCTCAGAAAATGAAAAGCAGCATGTAACCTAGAATCTTTGAAAAAGTAAATGTATGCCAGAAGGTATGAAAAAAGTCCTATGATAATGTAAATGTAAAGGCTTTCCATTTCTGTTTGGTACATGTGAAATACCCTTCCAAAATGAAGAACAAGTTGTTGTTGTCTTTGCTTCTTTTGTTTTTAAGAAAGAGACACAAGCTTAAAGATTCTCTGTGGATTTGTAGATAACATATACATCACTTGGTTATATTGTGCTCTTATATATGCTAGCTGATAATCTTAGATGATCCATAAGGTTGTCAACTTTGAGTTACAATATAGGCATCTCTGCCACTTAGTCACAGATACTGTAGATCCAAGAATATGTAAACTTCAGAGATAGAATGCTTTATGTATCCTGTAACAAGCTTTGAAAGCAGAACCTCAAGGCTGAGCTCTAAATTTTGTAGCAAAGCCATGCTTCTTCAGCAACTAACTTCTCTTTTAGGGAAGCAGCCTTTGACTTGCTAGAGATTCACCATGTGCACTCAGTAACAAGATCTTAGCTGTCCATCATGAACTGGATATTATCTGACCCATCAAACTATAAATTTCTATGTGGCTGAAACACTCCAACATGAAGCAAGCAGAGCTGCCATGTAAGATTTCTTGATCAAGTAACTTCAGTATGCAATTTTCATAAACAACTCTTAAATTCTGTGTATCTACTCCCACTGTGCTGTTACCCATGCATATTATATACTCTCATGATCACTTAACTGAGGATGGAAAAAATTCTAGGTTCTAGTTTAGATTTCTGGTCTAGTCTAGTTCTGTAAATTTACATACTGTGATACCTTCAAGAAACAGTCAGTTGTGACATTAGAGCTCCAGCCAGAGATTGACTCTGATGGATGATGGACTTCACAGCTAGGGGAATAGGTGGGATGCTAATAGGAAAGACACCAATAGGCATGGTGTCTAGGATTCAAGAGTCCCTGGTCCTAAGTTGCAATATTCAGATAATGCAATAAATGTTTATTGAGTATATAGTATGTGACTAGTTAGATTCATATATGTATGGTATCTAAATGTCTTATATTTTCCTTAAAAATATTCATTGTCTCCCAAAACTACAGCAGACACTTTAGCAAGTGATTCATCCATCACAGATTGCCTTGCCAAAAGTGGCATCAAATTTGGTGGTGTATAAGAAAGTAAGTATCTATTTTCTGGAGGAGATTTCAGCAAGGAAATATAGTATTTATTGTGCAGAAGTAAAAAAGATTGCTACTCTGATTGGAAAATGCCATATATCTTACATTTTGAGGTCAATCTTTCCTTCATTTGGGGCTTAGACAAAATCTTGGTTATAAGTAAAGGAAATAACCAAGTTTGCAATTTAATTTAATTCAACAATATTTGAGATTAATATTGACTCATGTCTTCAAGGGTCTTAGGATTTTGACTCTGAGGCAAGCAAGCAATTATTGAACAAAACTGAGTTATGTATGATTAAGACAGAGAATAGTGCAGAATATAACTTACATACTACAAAACTATATATA
>NW_006924093.1:1827-4584 GCF_000298275.1 Orycteropus afer afer
TTTGTCATATTATTGTAGCTTGTGTGTTTCTGTGAGCCTGGAGGATATGTCACTGGCATTTTGAGTACCAACAAGGTCACACATGGTGGACAGGTTTCAACAGAGCTTCCAGACTAAGAGAGACTGGGAAGAAGAAAGGGGCTATTCACTTCTGAAAGAATTGGTCACTGAAAACCTTATGAAGAGCAGTTAAACACTATCTGATGTATTACTGGAAAACTTTATGAAGAGTTGTGAAACATTGTCTGATACAGTGCCAAAATATGAGCCCCTCAGTTTGGAAGTCACTCAAAATACGACTGGGAAGAGCTGCCTCCTCAAAGTAGAGTCAGACTTAATGCCAAAAATGGAGTAAAGCTTTCCGGACCTTTTGCTATTGGTACACAACTCAAAATGAGAAGAAACAGCTGCAAACATCCATTAATAATCAGAACATGGAATGGACAGAATATGAATGTAGGAAAATTGGAAGTTGTCACAAATGAAATGCAATGCTTTAAGATTAATATCCTAGGTGTCAGTGAGATGAAATGGACTGGTATTGGCCATTTTGAATCAGACAATCATACTGGTCTACTATGCTGGGAATGACAAATTGAAGGGGAATGGTGTCACATTCATCATCAAAAAGAACATTTCATGACCTGTTCTGAAGTACAATGCTGTCAGTGATATGATAATATCCATACACCCACAAGGAAGACCAATTAATATTACTATTATTCAAATTAAACACCAACTACCAAAGCAAAAGATGAAGAAATTGAACATTTTTTCCAACCTCTGCAGTCTGAAATTGACCAGATATGCAACCAAGATATATTGATTTTTGTTGATGACTGGAATGCAAAAGTTTGGAACAAAGAAGAAACATTGATACTTAGAAAATGTAATCTTGGTGATAGAAATGATGTTGGAGATCACATGACAGAATTTTGCAAGACCAATGACTTAGTTCTTCATTGCAAATACTTTTTTTCAACAACATAAATTGTAGCTATACACGCAGACCTCTCCAGTTGGAATATACAGAAATCAAATTAACTATATCTGTGGAAAGATGCAATGGAGCAGCTCAATTTCATCAGTCAAAAGAAGGCTATGAGATAACCATGGAACAGACTATCAATTGTTCACATGCTATTTCAAGTTGAAAGCTGAAGAAAATTAAAACAAGTCCATGAGAGCCAAAATATGACCTTGAGTATATCCCATTTGAATTTAGAGACTCTGTGAAGAATAGATTTGACACATTGAACACCATTGACTGAAGACCAGATGAGTTATGGGATAACATCAAGAACATCATACATGAAGAAAGCAAATGGTCATTAAAAAGACAAGAAAGGAAGAAAAAAGAAATGGATGTCAGAAGAGACTCTGAAGCTTGCTCTTAAACACAGACTAGCTAAAAGGAATGGAAAACATTCTGAAATAAAAGAACTGAACATAAGATTTTAAAGGGCAGCATGAGAACACAAAGTATTATAATGAAATGCACAAAAACCTGGAGTTAGAAAACCAAAAGGAGAGAACACAGTTGGGGATTTCCCAACCTGAAAAAATTGAAGAAAAAATGCAAGCCTCAAATTGCAATACTGAAGAATTCTATGGGCAAAATATTGAACAATGCAGGAAGCATCAAAAGAAGATGGAAGGAACACAGAGTCTCTGTACCAAATGGAATTAGTCAATGTTCAATCAGGAGATAGCATGTGGTAAAGAACCAATGATGGAAGTATGAAGTCCAAGCTGCACTGACGGGAATTGGCAAAAAAAAAAAAAAAAAAAAAAAAAAAAAAAAAAAAAGGGAAAAAAAAAAAAAAAAAAAAAAAAAAAAAAAAAAAAAAAAAAAAAAAAAAAAAAACCAGGGCTCCAGGAATTGATTGAATACCTACTGAGATGTTTCAACAAACAGATGCAACTTTTGAGGTGCTTACTATGCCAAGAAATTTGGAAGACAGCTACTTGGCAAACTGACTGGAAAAGATCCATATTTGTGTCCATTCCAAATGAACATGATCCAACAGAAAGTGGAAATTATCAAACAATATCATTAATATCACATGCAAGTAAAATTTTGGTGAAGATAATTCAAAAACCATTGTAGCTGTATATTGACAGGAAACTTCCAGAAAGTCAAGTTGGATTGAGAGGAGGGTGTGGAATAAAGGTTATCATTGCTGATGTCAGATGGATCTTGGCTGGAAGTAAAGAATACCAGAAATATATTTACCTGTGTTGTACTGACTATGTGAAGGCATTTGCTTGTGTGGATCATAGCAAATTATGGATAATATTGAGAAGAATGGGAATTCCAGAAATTTGTTCTGAGGAAAATGTATATAGACCAAGAAGCTGTCAAACAGAACAAGGAAATGCTGAATCATTTAAAATCAGGAAGGGCATGTGTCGGGGTTATATCCTTCCACCATACTTATTCAATCTATATGCTGAGCAAATAATCTGAGAGGCTGGACTATATGGAGAGGAACATGGCACCAGGATTGGAGGAACACTCATTAACAACCTGTGATATGCAGATGACACAACTTTGCTTGAAGCACTTACTGATGATGTTCAAAGACTTTGGTATGGATTACAACTCAGTATAAAGAAAACAAAAATCTTCACAACCGGACCAGTAAGCAACATAATGATAAATGGAGAAAAGATTGAAATTGTCAAGGATTTCATTTTACTTGGATCCACAATCAACACTCATGGAAGGAGCAGTCAAGAAATCAGATGTCATAT
>NW_006924093.1:9417-12650 GCF_000298275.1 Orycteropus afer afer
GTCTCAGCTACTCCTTTTCTGACAAATGTGTAGCTATCTTCATGGAGGGAAGGAAAGAAGGAAACAAAACAAAAAGGTAGAACTCATGGTTCTACAGAAAGCTCCAGACAAGCAGTAAGAAATGGTAGATATCCAAAAAAGAAGATATTAAATTGTATTTTGCTCTTCTAGAGATATCTTAAAGAGACTTTCTCTCCAATTTCCTAGTACTTACTAGCCTCCCTGGCAGTGAGTTACCCTATATTAATTAACTTTATTTATTGCTGTTGGCAGAGTGACTGCTACGGTAAATCAAGCAATTAACAGCCTCCCATACTACTCTCAGAGAGGTAACAAGATGTCAAACAGGATTAACTTTCTGCTTTATGTTTCATTCAACATTTTTCTTTTCAGCGTTTTGGCCTTTGTGGTATAACTATTCTGGGGATATGGTCAGCATAGGTGAAGGTCAGAAGTCCTACTAGCATAGGAATTGGTTCTACCAGTTTGGAAGTCCAAGGGTTTCAATCAAAAGATACTGAACCGATTCTGCACTCAGACATTGGAGACCAGAAACATGAAGTAGTAAGTTGGAAAAAGAAGCATGGAACGTTCTTGGCTGGATTTGTTTGTTTTGTTTAGACTTCAGCCCTTGTGTCATAGAGGACTGTATGTGGTAGGGGAACCCTTCTACTACTACTGGTTCACATTGCTAAGAGAAATTGTTGTGTCCAGAAATTCTTTGTTGGATCTCTTAATTAAAAGCGCCAGGATAACCAGGCCCTGATGGAGACATATTTGAATTTAAGAAGAAAGGAATTGCCACTTCTTCTAGGTAAATGTACCCAGGCTCCATGGTTGTCTTCTAATTAGCTGAGCTTCCTAGGTCATCTAATGATTTTTTTTTTTTTTTTTTAATCTCTACAATTCTACTAAAATGTCCATTATGTTACTTTAGGCACTGCTTGATATCTCAAAAGAAGAACTTTGAATTCCTTCTGATTTACCCACTGTCAGTTATTGCCTTTCTTGCTCTGCTAACCGTTGTTGAGTTATTCATTATGTTCCTCAACTTACTGATTTAACCTACTCTCACCAAATTTACATTTTTTTTTTTTTTCCTGATTAGAGTAAGAGAAAACAATCAGAATTTGCAACCCACCAGGGAAGGAGATCTGAATTAATCTGACTGCTATGGACTTGGTAACCAGTGTCTCTGGGGTGAACAATCAGTACCTGTGTGTTTACCAAGCCATAGCCTTCACTGACCTCAGGGGTTTCATTTATTATATACCATGAAGGAAGGTGGGCAGAAAAAGAGGTGGAGAGGGAGAACCTCTACCATTTATTAAGGCATTACACTATGTTCATTGCACAACTTTTATCAATTAATCCCAGTAACAAACCTGTAATATCACTATTCTTTACTTACAGATGAAGAGCTGTTGTATAGAAAAGCCAAATCTCCTGTACATGATCACACAGCTCAGAAATAGATCTGGCATCTAAGCTCAGATATATCTACTTCAAGATTTATACTTTTATGTCACCACTCCATTACTCTCAAGAGTTTCTGCTGCAGGCCATCCTCTTAGCCACTCTCCTAGCCATCCTCCAGTTCCTAAAGAAGCTTAAGAATTGCCTGGACATGTTTTATTAGTACTTTGTACCCACCCTCTGAATTCCATCAAACCTCATTCTTGATTGCCTTGCCTTTCACCATTGTCTTTGCTCTAACTTTTCTTAAGGAGCAACTGCTTGTCTAGAGCTTGAGTCCTTGTCTTTGGACAGTTTTAATTCTGATCTGCTTGTGCCTTGAATAGTTCTCCTTCCTCATATGTGTGCCCAGTTCCTCTGATGCTTCAAGCTGCAAATTTGAATCTCAAGTTTGTGTCCAAATGTGAATATCAGTTGGAATTTTATATCTCTGTAACTAACCTATCTGTCAGTTTGTTGTACAGTTGTGGCTTGTGTGTTGCTAGGGTCCTGGAAGCTATGCCACTGTACTTCAAATACCAGCATGCTCACTCATGATGAAGAAGTTTTAGTGGAGCTTCCAAACTAAGACTGGCTAGGAAGAAAGGCCTGCTTTGCTCTACTAACAAAAATTAGCCAATAAAAATGCTACAGATCACAGAATATTGTCTGAGACTTCAACTTGCTTACTTTGGACATGTCATCAGGAGGGACCAATATTTGGAGAAAGACATCATGTTTGGTTAAAGTAGAGGACCAGTGCAGGCAATGGAAATCTTCAATAAGTTGGATTGACCCAATGACCACAACAGACTCAAATATACCAACAACCACAGACATGGTACAAGACTGGACAACATTTCATTCTATTATACATAGGTTGCTATGCGCTGGAGTCTACTTGATAGCAACTAACAATAACAATCACAATAGCAGAGCCCTGGGATCCAGGTATGGGGAGGGAGACAAGGCCGCACCTCAAAAGTCAGGAAGAAAGGGAAGAGCTGGGGATGAGACAGAGCCGTGGGATCCAGGTAAGGGGAGGGAGACAAGGCCCTATGCCAAGAGGCAGGAATGGGGAGAGCCACAGGATCCAGGTATGGTGATAGTGGAGAGGTTTCAGACAGCTAAGGGAGGCAGACTTGTCTATAAGTTTGTCATACTGTGGTGGCTTGCATGTTGCTGGGAGGCTTGAGGCTGTGCCACCAGTGTTTCAAATGTCAGCAGGGTTGCACATGGTGCACAGGTTTCAGTGCAGCTTACAGACTGAGACAGACTAGGAACAAGGAAGAGGTCATCCACTTCTCAAAGAATTGGCCAGGGAAAACCTTATGAATAGCAGACTAACATTGTCTGATACATCACTAGGCAACTTTATGAACAGCCTGGAAACATTGTCTGATACAGTGCAAGAAGAGGAGCCTCTTAGGTTGGAAGGCTCTCAAAATATGACTGGGAAAGAGCTGTCTCCTCAGAGTAGAGCTGACCTTTATGATATAGATAAAGAAAAGCTCTCAGAACCTCCATTTGCTGATGTATAATGACTCAAATTGAGGAGAAACAGCTGCAAACATCCATTAACAATCAGAACATGGAATGCATGTATGAAATATGAATCTAGGAAAACTGAAAGTTGTCAAAAATGAAATGGAACACATAAATATTGATATCCTAGTCATTAGAGCTATTCATAAGGTTTTCCCTGGCCAATTCTTTGAGAAGTGGATGGCCTCTTCCTTCTTCCTAGTCTGTCTCAGTCTATAAGCTGGGCTGTTACC
>NW_006924093.1:14850-16253 GCF_000298275.1 Orycteropus afer afer
ATGACAAAATAAAAGAGCTGAACAGAAGATTTCAAAGAGCAGCTCAAGCAGACAAAGCCAATCACTATAATGAAATGTACAAAGGCCTGGAGTTAGAAAACCAAAAGGGAAGAACACTTTCAGCATTTCTCAAGCTGAAAGAACTGAGAAAAAAATTAAAGTCTCGAGTTGCAATATTGAAAGATTCTACAGGCAAAATATTGAATGCTGTGGGAAGCATCAAAAGAAGATGGAAGGAATACAGAGAGTCCCTGTACCAAAAAGACCTGGTTGAGAATCATCCCTTTCAGGAGGTGGCATATGACCAGGAAACAATGATGTTGAAGGAAGAAGTTAAAGCTGCACTGAAGGAATGGCTAAGAACAAGGCTCCAGGAATTGACAGCATACCCATGAGATGTTTCAACAAACTGATGTCCCGCTGGAGGCACTCACTTGGCTATGCCAAGAGATTTGAAAGACAGCCACCTGGCCAACTGACTGGAAGAGTTTCGTATTTGTACCCATTCCAAAAAAAATGTGATCCCATAGAATGTGGAAATTATTGAACAACAGCATTAATATTGCATGCAAGTAAAATCTTACTAAAGATAATTCAAAAACGGTTGTAGCATTATATTGACAGAGAACTTCCAGAAATGCAAGCTGGATTCAGAAGAGGACATGGAATGAGGGATATCATTGCTGATGTCAGATGTATCTTGGCTCAAAGCAAAGAATACCAGAAATATGTTTACTTGTGTTTTATTGACTATGCAAAAACATTTTATTGTTTGGATCATAACAAATTGTGGATAACATTAAGAATGGGAATTCCAGAACACTTAATTGTACTCATGAGGAACCTGTACATAGACCAGGAGCCTGTCGTTCGAACAGAAAAAGGGAACGCCACATGGTTTAAAATCAAGAAGGAAGTGTGTCAGGGTTATATCCTTTCACCATACTTATTCAATCTATATGCTGAGCAAATAATCCGAGAAGCTGGACTATATGAAGAAGAACATCAGGATTGGAGGAAGAATCATTAACAACCTGCAATATGCTAATGACACAACTTTGCTTGCTGAAATTGAGGATGACTTGAAGCACTTACTGATAAAGATTGAAGAATATAGTCTACAGAATGGATTACATCTCTATATATAGAAAACAAAAATCCTCACAACTGGACCTATAAGCAGCATCATGATGAATGGAGAAAATATTGAAGTTGTCAAAGACTTCACATTGCTTGGTTCTACAATCAACACCAATGGAAGCAGAAGTCAGGACATCAGATGATGTATGTAGTTGTTATTTGCTGTCAAGTCAGCCCCGACTCATAGCAACCCCTCCTTGGGTTTCTGAGGCAGTATCACTACAGAAGTAGGATTGCCCAACCTTCCTTCTGAGGAGTGGCTG
>NW_006924094.1:0-514 GCF_000298275.1 Orycteropus afer afer
CTTTCTGTGACTAACTTATTTCACTCAGCATTATGTCCTCCAAGTTCATCCATGTTATGAAACCATGCTCTGTCTGAGAAAATTTAGCTGACACACATACTATAACAATACCACATTGAACTCTTCTGCAAAAGGAATATTTCATTTACTGACTGTGATAGTTACGATTGTGTATCACCTTGTCTGGTCTGGCTGAGTGGCTGGGCAGCTTGATGTAGTCATTCCCCATGGTGAGACTGGCAATCAGTTCCATGGTAGAATCCACTGGAGCAGCTGAGTAGATGCTTTAGGGATGTGGTCGTCTGCTTCCAGTGCATAAGAAGGAGCATTGAGGAAGGTGTCTAGCTTTTTGGCACGCTTGAACCCTGTATGTAGACAAGTCGTTGTTCAGCAGCTTGTCGTGCCTTGGCAATCTCGGTACTTTTTCTGGACTTGAATTAGTGGTCTGAAGTATTATTTGGTAATATTGGGACTTTGCCTTTGTCCTTGTCAACCTGGGATTTGTCAGCCTCAG
>NW_006924094.1:2256-3215 GCF_000298275.1 Orycteropus afer afer
CTGCAGCCCAGCCTTCTCCCTGCAGGGAAGTTTGTATCTGGTCACATTGGGTCTCTCACACAGTATTACACAACGGTGTCCACAGCAGTTCCAGAGTGCAGCTCCTGGGAGAACTGGTCCATTATACATGTCTGTAGAGCAAGAGTTTTCTCTGAGACAATGGGTTTAGGTGTTCTTCATTTCCCTTGTAGTGAGCTGGCGTTGGTGCACTGGGCAGAAGTGCACATGTCCACTATGGGGTGGTGAGCTGTGGGGCCGCCTTGTGAGACTAGGAATAAAAGGAACCCCGCCCCTTCAAACTTGTCTTTATCAATGTTCACACTTCTATTAATCTCCTTCACTGTTCATTAATTCATCTGTATATATACATGAATTCCATGACTTTAGCAGAAGCAATTTGAATTATTTTGGGCAATAGAACTGCTTTCAGAATGATTTCCAGAAGGGCCAAGATCACCTTTCACAGAGAGAAACACTCCAAAAGCTGGCCTCCAGAGGGGAGGTGTCCCTGAATTCTGGAATTGTGGCTGAGATCCTTCCAATAAAGAGTGGTGGGAAGCACAGCACAGCTCGGTCCCTCTGCACTGAGATCCTGAGGATTTCACTTCCACTCCACTCTGTTCAATTGGGAAATTTTTCAATAGGAAACCATAAAATTTTGAATCATGAAAATGAGTTTATGTGAAAACTTTATAGGAGGGACTCAGTGTTGTTACACATTGTTGTCACAGCCATCAGGGTTAAAACCACCCCTGGAACCATACAAGGTGCCTGTGTAGGGCAGGGGTGAAGCTCTCTCTGATTATTGAAAGTTCAGTGGCTGCAACATAAGAACTGCTCCTCTGGAGACAGAGGTGACCATCTGTTTCCATAGAGATGCCGGCCTCAGGAACCTAGTGGGGAAGGCCAACTCTGCCCCATAAGGCCTCTGTGAGTTGGAGTTGCTCAGCAACAACTGA
>NW_006924094.1:5104-8892 GCF_000298275.1 Orycteropus afer afer
GCATGTTTATGAGTGTGTACATGAGTCCCTGGGGTCTGCTCATGCCCAGGTAAGAAGAAACTATTAGGTCACTGTGACTGAAAATACCCTCTGGTCCTTGTGGAGATCATTGGAGACAATTACACCTGCCTCAAGAAGCCCTGACACACAGGGTTAAGCACGGCCTGTTAATCAAAAACTTTCAAGCTCACCAGCCTTTCTGTGGGAGCAAGGTTTACAGAATTGGAAACCCTATGGGAAAGTTATACTCAGTCCTCTAGGGTGGCTGTGAACCGGAATCAACTGGACTGCAACAGTTTATAGCTGAGGTTTAGACTGTGTTAAAATTATTGTCAGAGACCTAGCAGAGAATAGCAATTCATGAATCCACTGATGATGGATAACGATTTACGTGAGATCATGTTGAAGGCTAGCCGTGATGAACTTGCTGAGAGGAACAAGCCACCAAGATGAATGGGAGAACTAAGAGTTGGTGAAAGTTTTTACTTTGATGATGGTTCTCTTCCCTCTGTAGCAGTTGATAATAAAACTAAAATGGAGTCAGAACTTCAGGAATGAAGGGGCCAAGTACGTGGGAAGAATTAAGGGTCATTGTGATTGTCGGAGTCACTGTAAAGCAAGGAAGCCCGGACAGTGTAGAAACATACAGCACTCTGTCAAGGTAACGTTCAGGTCAGTTGAATTTGTTCTTAATGAATAGTTATGGCCAAAGAAACAGAGAGATGGCCCGTGCGGGCACTTTGGGTCATTCAGAAGAGGATTCTAGAAGAAATGTGTCACTATCCTCCAACCATGTTTCCAGCTGTATGTGCCACTTGGGGCTGAATTCACCATGCAGACCTGACAGAAATCAAACAGGAGTGAAGCTGGGATGCTAGGTATATCAGAGAGGAGATTAGGAACCAAATTACACAGGCACATGCATCACTGACTTCACCAAGCTTAGAGGCACTCACTTCAGAGCTTCCAGTTTCATTAGATTCTAAATATCCTAATCGTTTAGTCACTTCAATTTTGTTTATTCTTCACTGTTGTCTCAGAAAGCCAAACTGGATAAGTAGTCAATAGTCTACATCAGGAAAACATTTAACACTCAGACATCCAGCTGAGTTCACAGTGAAGCCCTGGTGAGTGAGGTGTGGAAAGGAGACATAGATGAACAGCACAGTGGGGCTCAGAGAGGAGGATCCCTCACTGAGGACATCAAGGATGGAGCGATTTCCATGACCACTGGGCCTGGAGTGAGATCACGTGGATGAGAGGCAGCAGGGCCGGAGGCCCTGGGGAGAAAGTGCACAGACATTCCATCACTAGCATGGGGAGAACGGTTAAGACAGCAGGTCACATGAACGGGAGTCAACTGGATTCACCAATGGAGGTGGCAGATGTTGGAAAATAAGGAAAAAAAAAACAGATCAGGAGCTAAGTTGAAAGTGATGAAATAATCAGGAGAACTTAGGAGAGATGTAAAAAAACAAAGAGAGAGGAGTGGGGAGGCTCAGGGGTGTAGCTGTGTGGGATAAGCCAGGAACACACATTGCACTCAGTTATGTTGTAGGAGCTCTGATAGCATAGAGCCTAAGGCACTTGACCACTAACCAGAAGGCTGGCTGTTCAAAACCACCAGCCACTCCTCAGAAGGAAGGTAGGGAAATCTACTTCTGTAGTGATAACATCTTGGAAACCCAAGGAGAGATCACTATGAGTCAGATCTGACTCGAAGGCACATAAAAACAACAACAGCGATTGAGGCACAGTGAGGAAATTGACTCTACCACTTCCCTGTGAGTCTTGGGACAGGTGAGCACAATTAGCTGGGAGGAAGTTGGGCAGTTCTTGTACAGAGCACTAAAACCAACACCCACTACCGTCTAGGTGATATGACCATGCAGACCCCCACTGAGTTTCCAAGGCAAAAAACCTTTACAGTAGTACATTGCCTCATGTTCCTTCCACAGAACAGCTGATGGGTTTCAACCACCAACCTTATGTTAGCTATGAAATGCTTCATGGACAATGTCACTAGAGCAGTACAGAATCTGAATAAAGTGCTAGAAACATATGAACTTTAAGTGTCACTGGAACATTGCCTAAAAAAAAAAAATCACTACCTTCAAGTCAATTCTGACTCATAGTGACCCCTTTTCGATTCCTAAGATGGTAAATTTTTATGGAAATAGATTGCCCAGTCTTTCTTACCTGGAGTGGATGGTGAGTTTGAACTACCAGCCTTCTGGTTAGCAGTCAAATGTCTTAGGCACTATGCCATCAGAGCTCCGTTGGAACTCCCCCCTTTAAAGCACAAATATAGGCGTCGGTGATGGAAAAGCTTTGTGAAGTGGCTTGGGAAGAGGAAGAACAGATGTCCTTAGTGAGAAGATGCAGGAGAGGAAAGACTGCCACCAGAGGGTGTGCTGGCTCAGCAGGTGGCCATGAGAATAGTCCATCTGACCGTGAACTATGTGCACATAGTGTGCTCAAGAGATTTAAACCTGTTGTGGGGACTCACCTGGTGAACATGTGGTTCCAGGATTCCCTTAACCTGTGTGCTCTACTAGGGAGTGAATGAGTGCTGTCATAGGGAAAGAAAAACTGGTGTAAGGAGCAGAGGCTGTGATGCCAACCAGAAATCAAGAAACACAGGGCTATCCTTGGAGACAAGAACTGCATTTTCAGGTCCCAGTAAAGGTAACTTCATGGTGGTTCAGAACCTCCTGAAGCAGGATAGAGCTGACCCTCAGAACGTAATGAGAACCTCAGGGACTACCCACTCTGTCAGATGGACAATGAGCCACAGCAGTGTCCTCGGCTGTCAGGCTGCCATTGGAACACACAGCCTGTTCTTGGCATCATCTGTGGAGATGGTGAATTGGCCTTTCACAAAGTATACAGGTTTCTTAGTGTTTCCATGAGGACCCATCCCAGACACCCACTGCAGTCCCTTTCCTGGGATCTAATGGAACCAGGTCATCCAGCAGCAGTTGAAGGTGAATTCAGAGGCTGCAGTTGAGACTCTCAGTCACCCACAAATGGCTCAAATGACCCTCAAACTACACCAGGTAAAATCAATACTGGACCGTGCAAACAGAGACAATTGGCTAATAAGCCTCTTAACTTTTTTCTTTATCTCAGATCAATAGATCAATATTCTTATTTTGCTAAAATATTGCCTTGTAAAATTGCAAGAAGAAAAAACAATCCCACCTCAGGATATATGGCGAGGGTTGTGATTCTGTCCTGGGTGAAGAAACTAGGCTGGGCTCCCCTTATAGACACAGGGTGTGGAGCCGGAGAGATGTTCATTATAAGGGGTAGCAGATGCCTGTGCCTGTTCTTAAATGGGGGCAGCTTCACTGTTTCATTTACTGTCAGCCAAAAGGACCTGTGTGTGAAGTTTGAGGGTTGCTAAGAATAATGGGCTGAAGACTTTTGACATAAGAACACAGGGACATACCTTGCACACATTTTCTCCAAACACTTTTTGCACACAGGAGTTACCCCCAAATGTAGGTTGTTCTTCTAACCCTGGACCCTGCCTAGGACACAGGTAACCCACCAACTCTCAATTTCTAGGGTTCACTAGTTGGACTCCTGCTCAGTCTCTCTCTGAGTCTGTCTTCCTGTCCCCTATGGGAGGCACCTGCTCACACCTGTGATGTGAATCCTGGTTGAGAGCTGGGCTGAGAGTCCACCAGGGGCCTGGGACAGATGTGCACCTGCCTTGGTCAAACAGGGAGTTGTAGTCAACTGTGATGGGTGCAGGGAGAGAATCCATATCTAGTGTTCAC
>NW_006924094.1:11323-12117 GCF_000298275.1 Orycteropus afer afer
AGACACAGTGTACAAACAATGGGCTAGTTACATGGCATGGTGTCTCCCCTCCTCCTCTGTAATAGTCTTCCTTCTGCCCCCTGAGATGGACTTTTACTCTAATAAATCTGACTCATGACTGTCAGAGGCAGGAGAGGTCTCAGAACCATGAGGCAGAGGATGCAGAAGGAGTAAAGAGGCCCCAGACCCTGACAGAAAACGTATTCCTTCCTCCCCCTTCACTTGCTTCTGAGGGTGAGCTCTGTGCTTAATTGTCCTGAGTACCTGCATCACACACTGCTGTCCTCCCTGTGGGTAGATTAGGTTCTGTTCTCACTGTCTCCGCTCACTGCCTTTGTCTCCATCATCACACTGATGAAAGCCTGTACTTTCATCAAGCCAAACCCAAACACGAGGCAATTGAAGACTGCTTCTGCAGTCTGAAATTGACCAAACATGCAATCAGGATGTGTTAATTATTACTGGTGACTAGAATGCAAAAGTTGCAAACAAAGAAGAATCACCGGTATTTGGAAAAGTTGGCCTTGGTGACAGAAATGATGCTGAAAATTGCATGATAGAATTTTGCAAGACCAACGACTTACTCATTTCAAGTACCTTATTTCAGCAACACAAATGGTGGATATACATGTGAACTTTGCCAGATGGAATACACAGGAAACAGATTGACTACATCTGTGACTAGAGGTGATGGAAAAGCTCAATACCTTCAGCCAAACTCAGGCCAGGAGCTAATTGTGGAACAAGACATCAACTGATCATATGCAAGTTCAACTAGAAGTTAAAGACAATTA
>NW_006924094.1:14747-15816 GCF_000298275.1 Orycteropus afer afer
CGTGTTAATCTCTATAATAGAGGCATTAGGACTCAGCATGGGACTTGTTAATCTCCATACTAAAAGCTTCTGGTTAAAAGATCTCTCAGGCCTCACACTGCGAAGATATAATTCCATATATGGGAGATCTGTTGGTGTACTGCCTAAAGCAATTGACTGCTAACTAGAGAGCTGGTGGTTCAAACACACCAGCCACTCCTCAGAAGGACGACTGAGCAATCTCTTTCCATAGAGATACCACTTCAGAAACCCAAGGAGGGATCTTTGAGTCAAATCAACTCGACGACAGTGAGTTTTCATTTTATTGTTGATTTTTAAATTATAGTATGAGTGTGACAGTGTAGAAAGCACACAAACACATACATCATGATAAATTTAGATTGAGGAGTAAAATGTAATGCAAGATTACTGACATCAGAAACCTGGGAATTTCAGGATTTAAAACTGAATTAAATCACAGTTCTGAGTTAGTAGTTGTTGCAAGGTGAGGGAAAAAAAAAACACAAAACAAAATACACACACACACACACACACACACACAAGAAAAAAATAAAATAAAATAAAATACAGGAATTTCCAAAGAAACAATAATGGTTATTGGAGAAGACATTTGTTAGGGGCAGGAAATATCAAGGTTGAAAAGGAACCTCAGCCTGCCTCTGCATCTGCTCCTGATCTGGGGCCTGTGTCTGTGGGCCCTGAGCGCCCCCTGCAGCCCAGCCCCCTTCCTGCAGTGAGGTGTGTGTCCAGGCTCACACTGCCTTCCCTTCACTGAGCCTCTGGTACTTACTACAGAGCCTGTTCTCATATTGCAGGTTGCTCATTTTAAGAGAGATGTTGCTGTTAGGGTTCTCCCGAGCAGTTGTGGATCTTCCTTGAACTGATGGACAGTCGTACTGATTCTTTCCACTTGTTTTTCTGACTCTTCCCACCCCCTCCTGCCCACCCTGGGGGCTGATCCAGTGAACATATTCAGTGAAGTTGGATCCAGAGGCTTTTCTAGAGAGGCTCAGAGTTCCCCGAGGCTGACTGATGTCTTCCCAGATTCCAGCAGCTGAACTTCACACAC
>NW_006924095.1:0-5924 GCF_000298275.1 Orycteropus afer afer
AGTGTTTCGTTCTGCTGTGCATGGGGTCGCTATGAGTTGGAAACGACTCGACGGCACTTAACAACAACAACAACAACATCAGGCACATAGAGGCAGAAGCTGGGCTGAGAGGCCAAGGGAGAGAGAGGTTTTTCTGAGGGCACAGTGAAGAATATAACATGGCAAGAGCACTATAAAGAGACTAAAGCATAGGGTCTTCTAAGACAAAGAGGAGCTCTGGTGGTATATTGGGTAAAGCATTTGGCTGCTAACCAGAAGGTCAGCAGTTCAAACCCTCCAGCTACTCCGGGGCAGAAAAAGGAGACAATCTACTTCTGTAAAGATTTACAGACTTGGAAACCCAATTGAGGTTGCTATGAGTCAGAATTGACTTAATGGCTATGGGTTTGCTTTTTTTTTCTTAGTTTCCTGAGACAAAGGCCAAATAGAAGAAAGAGATGAAAATAATGGAGGACATTAAAAAAAAAAAAAAAAAAGTTAAGAGAAAGGTAATGAATTAAGAGAAGGCACAACTGCAGAATGAAAGAAAGGAGTATGTATAAAGTATGTGAAGGTTAAGTAATAATATTAATAAAATAAAGAACATAGAAAGAACTAATGAGAACATAGAAAGAACTAATGAGTTTTCTAATTCAGAATTTATTGGAAATTTTGAGAAAGAATTTTATAAAAGTGGTGGATTTGGAGGTCATATTTATACACATAGTTACACAAGGAATAGATAGAATTAACACAGAATCCATGGATGTTAATTATTCATTAGAAAGGTTTTGTATAATTGCAGAAAGGAAGTCAGATTGTACAGAGAAAACTCCAGTAGTAAAAAATAAAGTTTTTTCTTTTTCCTCCCTTATTTTTCTTATTCACAAGCATCAAATGATGCATGTATATTTGTACACAGAGGAGAAGATACAGTGAAGTTGAAGAGGCAAGTCATGCTTCTGGTGCTAGACAGAAAGAGAGTGATTTTGGAAGCAAATTTCTTGAGTGAGAAAATGATTTTTTTTAAAGAAAAGGATATAGAAAGAAAAAGGAGTTTTAGTGAGTGGCAGTTACTCATGCCCTCTATACTAGAGGAAGAATTTTAAGATGGTACAGATAAAGCTAAGTGAAATTTCAATTAATGATAAACCAGGTGAGGAGTAGGACAGGAAATCCAAGGAAAATGTCATGTCCTATAGTGAATTAACTATCTAATGGTTAGCTAAGTTAAATAACTTCCAAAAAGTGCCTTATACAGTTGGGCTATGGAGAGTTTTTTTGTTTATTTTTATTTTAAAATTATTTTTTTTAATTATTATTATCATTTTAAATTATGGTTTGGGTGAAAGTTTACAGAGCAAATTCACTTTCCATACAGCAGCTCACATACACTTTGTCTCATGACATTGACTGCAATTTTCCCCAATGCAACAGTTCCCCTCCTACTTCCTCCCCATAGTTACTTCTTCCCTGTGTCCTTCCCTCTGTGCACTCCTGCCTCCTGAGCTGTTTCCCTGTGCATACACAGCCCTTCTATCCTCCCACGATTGTTCTCTCCAAGGAGTGTATCTGCCTAATGTAAGTATGCACCTCATATGCCTGTCTTTTGATTGGCTAGAAGCCACAGGAGTGGATTCAGTTCCAGACCTGAAAGGCAGCTAGGGGCCATAATCTCAGGGGTTCCATCCAGCTCTATCAGACAAGCAAACCTGGTCCCTTTTTTCTTTCTTTCTTTTTTTTTTTTTTTAATAATTTTGAGTTTTATTCCACATTGTTCTCTGAGTCTGTGAAGGATCTCCTACAGAGATCCCCTTCCAAGTGGTTGACAGTAGTAGGATGTGAAACAATGTTTTGTGTAGTATGTTATACCAATTGAGCTTGATGGACACTGTGACTATGGTCCTGAGCCCACAGGCCAAACTACTTGTTCCCTCTGTGTAACTGGCTGTGACCAAGAAGTGACTACAACCTTGACCCCTTTCAGCTTTACTGTATACCTGGGAATTCTTACAAAACATACAGATACACTTGGAGAAACATTGTCTGCAAACCCTATACATGCACATGGACATATTCCCACCTGCATAGACATACCTAATAGTTCAGCCTGTCCATCCATCTATCCACCCGTATGGTTGCTTTCACTTACAATGCAGTACTGTATGTGCAAAAGGGTTTATATTTGTTGTCTGTACCTTCCATGCACCACTCTATGACTTCTTCCTCAATGCCACTGTGTTGATCACTCACATTTGGTACGTTGCCCTTCTCTTCACCCAAATCAGTACTTGTCTCTACCTATCTAACTGTGTTCGCTCTCCTCCTCTCCCCTTCCACCCCTCATAACCAACAATGAAAATTTCTTTCCATATATAAACCTTTCCTAGAATTTTATAATAATGGACTAATACAATATTTGTTCTTCTGTGATTGACTTATTTCACGCAACATAATGTTTTCCAACTTCATTCACATTTTGTGGTGTTTTGCTGATTCTATGTTATTTTTTAGGGTTGTATAGTATTCCATTGTTTGTATGTACAATAGTTTGATGACGCATTCTTCTGTTGATGGACACTGTGGTAGTTCAGTTTGTGTGTCAGCTTGGCTGGGCCTGGTTGAATGTCTGGGCAGCTGGATGTAGTATTCCCCATGATGAGACTGGCAATCAACTCCATGGTGGAATCTACTGTGAGCAGCTGAGTAGCTGCCTTTGGGTATGTGATCTGCTTCCCATATATAAGCAGCAGCTTTGGGAATGGTCTCTAGCTTATGGCATGTTTGGACCCTGCATGTAGCCGTGTCATTGTTCAGCAGCCTGCCATGCTCTGCCGACCTTGAGATTTATAATGGACTTACCTTAATGGCCTGCCATGTGGTTTGGTAACATTGGAACCATGCCTTTTTACTTGTCAGCCTCAGCAGCCAGCAGCTCCCTGAGTGAAGAAATGCCCCTAGCTCCAATAGACCGGGAGCAGGAGGCAGAGCTGGACCCCAAGGTTGAGGGGCTTTCCCCCAGCACCTAGAGCCTTGCATTTTGAACGTGGACTTATAGCCTCCAAATTGTAAGAGAATAAACTCCTGTTTGTTAAGGCCATCCTGTTTGTGGCATATTTCTTGTCAGAGCGGCACTAGGTAACCAGAACAGGCAACTAAGGTGTTTCCATCTTTTGGCTATTGTAAATAGTGCTGTGATAAACATGGGTGTGTATATATCTGTTTTTGTTCTGGCTCTCACTTCTTTAGGATATATACATAGTAATGGAATGTTGTTGTTGTTAAGTGTCTTCGAGTTGGACCCAACTCTTAGCAACCCCTCCATGGGTTTCTGAGGCAGTATCACTATGGAAGTATCTTCCTTCTGAGGAGTGGCTGGTAAGTATGAACCACCAGCCTTCTGGTTAGCAGTCAAGTGCCTTAGGCACTAAGGTACCATAGCTCCCAGTAATGGAATGACTGAGTAAAATGGTATTTCAAATTCCAATTTTTTAAGGAATAGTAATACTGCTTTCCACAATGGTATCATTTGACAGCTCCACCAGCAGTGGATGAGAGTCCCAATCTCTCCATATCTCGCTAGCATTTGTTATTTTCTGTCTTGTTGAACTTTGCTACTAGTGCTGGGGTGAGATGGTATGTTACTGTTTTGATTTGCATCTCTCTGATGGCTAATGATTGTAAGTATTTCTTCATATGTTTGTTGGCCACCTGAATATCCTCTTTGATGAAGTGTCTATTCATGTCTTCTGCCCATTTTTAATTGGATTATTTGTCTTTCTGTTACTGAAGTGTTGGAGTTTTCTATAAATTCTAGAAAAATATCCCTTGTCAGATATGTCATTGCCAAATATTTTTTCCCAATCTGTAGGTTCTCTTTTGACTCTTTAGGAGAAGTCTTTGGAAGCACATAAAAATTTAACTTTTAGAAGGTCCATTCATCTAGTTCATCTTCTGCTGTTTGTGTATTTTGGGTGATACTTGATAGTCTATTTATGCCATATGTTGAGGCTGCTAAATTTGCCCCTAGATTTTCCTTGAGGAACTTTATGGTTTTATGTTTAAGGTTTAAGTCTTTGATCTATCTGGAATTAGTTTTTGTGTATGGTGTGAGGTACAGATCTTGTTTCATTTTTCTGCAAATGGATATCCAGTTTTGTCAGCACCATTTATTAAACAGACATTCTCTTCCCCATTTAATGGATTTCAGCCTTTTGTCAAAGATCAGCTGACCATAGGTCAATGGATCTATTCCTGGGTTCTCAATTCTATTCCACTGGTCTATATGTCTGTCATTGTCCCAATACCAGGCAGTTTTGACTACTGTGGCTGTATAGTAAGTTTTGAAGTCTTACAGTGTGAGAACTCTTACTTTGTTCTTCTTCTTCAATAGAACTTTACTTATCCGAGGTCTCTTTCCTTTCCATATAAAGTTAGTGATTAGATTTTCCATATCCTTAAATAGAATGTTGATGGGATCTGCATTTGGATTGCATTGAATGTATAGATTGCTTTGGGTAGAATTGATATTTTCACAATGTTCAATCTTCCTAGCCATGATCATGGTGTGTTCTTCTATTCATGTAGCTGTCTTATGGTTTCTAGTAGTAGTCTTTTGTCATTTTCTTCATACAGGTCTTTTGTGCTCTGTTAAGATTTATTCCCAAGTATTTTATTTAATTTTTTTGGTAGCTATTGTAAATAGTATTGATTTCCTTATTTTTTTTCCCAGCAATCTCTTTGCTGGTTTAGAGGAATCCAACTGATTTTTGGATGTTGATCATGTATCCTGCCATGATGCTAAATCTCTCAATTAGTTCCAGTAGATATTTTACTGAGTCTCTTGGGTTTTCTACATATAGGATCATATCATCAGCAAATAGGGTTAGTTTGAATTCCTCCTTATCAACTTGGATGCCTTTGATCTCTGTTTCTTGCCTTATTGCCCTGGCTAGGACTTCCAATACACCGTTGAATACAAATGGTGATAGAGGACATCCTTGTCTGATTCCTGTTCACATGGGGAATGGTTTCAGTCTCTCTCCATTGGGAATTGTGTTAGCTGTTGGTTTTGCAGATATGCCCTTTTGTTATATTGAGGAATGTCCTTTCTACTCCTGTTTTGCTTAGAGTTTTGATCAGGAATGGGTGTTGGATTTTATCAAATGTTTTCTCCACATCAATTGATATGATCATCTGGTTCTTTTCCTTTGTTTTACATATGTGGTGGATGATGTTGATTGTTTTTCTAATGTTGAACCATCCTTCCATACCTGATATGAACCCTACTTTGTCTTAATAGATTATTTTTTTGAGATGTTGTTAGAGTCTATTGGCTAAGATTTTGTTGAATATTTTTGCATCTATATTGATGAGGGATATTGGTCTTTAGTTTTCTTTTTGAGTGATGTCTTTGCATGGTTTTGGTATCAAGCTTATGCTTACTTCATAAAATGAATTTGGGAAGATTCCATCGTTTTCTATTTTTTTGAATAGTTTGACTAGGATTGGTGTCAGTTCTCTGAAAGTTTAATAGAATTCTCAAGTGAAACTGTCTGGGCCAGGACATTTTTTTGGTTGGTATTTATTTATTTATTTTTATGACCTGTTCAATTTCTTCTTTTGTTATAGATCTGTTCAACTTTTCCTCCTCAGTCTGTGTTAGTTTAGGTAAGTGGTGTGTTTCTAGAAATCTGTACATTTCTTCCAGATTTTCAAATTTATTGGAGTACAGATCTTCATAGTATCCTGATATTATCTTTTAGTTGGTTCTGTTGTGATGTCACCCATTTTGTTCCTTATTTGTGTTATTCGTATTCTCCCCCTCTTTTCCTTTGTTAAATTTGCCAGTGATTTGTCAATTTTATTGATCTTTTCAAAAAACCAACTTCTAGTCTTGTTGATTTTTTCTATTGTGTTTCTATTTTCTGTTTCATTGATTTCTG
>NW_006924095.1:6024-16063 GCF_000298275.1 Orycteropus afer afer
TTTTGCTGCTCTTTTTCTAATTGTTAGAGATGTTGGATTAAGGTGTTGATTTTGGCTCTTTCTTCTTTTTTATATGTGCATTTATTGTTATAAATTGGCCTCTGATCACTGGTTTTGTTGTGTCCCAAAGATTTTGGTATATTGTGTTTTCATTCTCGTTTGATTCAAGGAATTTTTAATTTTCATTTTTTAATTTCTTCTATTACCCAGTCATTTTTGAGAAGGGTGCTGTTCATTTTCCATGTGCTTGCTCTTTTTCCATTGATCTTATTGTTGATTTCTAATTTTATGGCATTGCAATCTGAGAAGATCTTTTGCAGTATTTCAGTGTCTTTACATTTATGAAGGCTTGCTTTATGGACTAGCATATGGTCTATCATGGAGAATGTTCCATGTGCATTGGAAAAGAATGCATATTGTGCTGTTGTTAGGTGAAGGGCTCTGTAGATGTCTATAAGGTTAAGCTGGTGGATTGTATTGTTTGGCTTTTCTGTATCTTTGTTGAGTTTCTTCCAGTTGTTCTATCTTTGATTGCAAGTGGTATATTAAAATCTCCTACTATGACTGTGGAGTCATCTATTTGCTTTTTCTACTCTTTTAAAGTCTGGTTTATATATTTTGGAGCTCTTTCCTTGGATCCACAGATATTTATTATGGTTATATCTTCTTGTTCAATTGATCCTTTAATCATTATATACTATCCTTCCCTGTCTCCTTTTGTATTTTTTGTCTTAAAGTTGGTTTTATCAGAATTAAATATTTCCATTCCTGCTATTTTTTTGTTGCCATTTGCTTGATATATTTTTTTCCAACCTTTGATTGTCAGTTTATTTTTGTCTTTGTCTTTAAGGTGTGCCTCCTGTAGACAGCATACTATGGGTTATGTTTTCTTACCCAATCTGCAAATCTCCATTAACATTCAGTATAATTATTGACAAGTATGAATTGGTTGCTGTCATTTCATTATTTGTTTTTTCATGGTGTTCCTGGTTTTTTTGGTCCATATAATTTTCTCTGCTGAGCTCATTAGCCACTTCTCAGAAGGAAGTTGGGGCAATCTACTTCCGTAATGATACTGCCTTGGAAACCCAAAGAGGGGTCATTATGACTCGGGTCCAATTCGATGGCACATAACAACAACAACAACGAGCTCATTATGTTTATGAATCATGTTATCATCACCTTTGTTGCTGTTGTATTAGTATTTCCTGAATATTTGTGCTTGTCCTCTTTTTATTGTGATTTGAAGGTTCATTATTTTTCTTTGAGGTTAACTGTGATTTATAATTTTATCCTTGAGTTTAGAACAGTCCATTCTGTCTTGCAACTCTCTTGACTTCCTCACTGTTTAGAAGTTCCGTAACTACACAGTATTTTCCCTCTTTTTGGTTTATAACAGTCCTCATTTGCCAATTGACGTCTCTGGTTCCCTCTTCACAATCTTGTAAGCTTATTTTACTTTGGATATTTCCATAGCTGTGTTGGTTTCTGGGTTATGTCATCATGTGTATTAATGGTCAGTTGTTGTTTGCTATTTTTGGTTCTTTGTTCAAAGGACTCCCTCCAGTATCTCTAGTAAGGTTGGTCTGGCTTTAATAAATTCCCTTAATTTCTGATTATCTGGAAATCTCCTAATTTCACCATCATATTTGAGGGACAATTTTGCCGGGTATATAATTGTCGGTTTGAAAATTTTCTCTTTCAGTGTTTTATGTATACTATCCCATTGCCTTCTCACTTGCATGGTTTATGCTAAGATATCAGAACTTATTCTTATTGGTTGTCTTTTGTAGGTAATGTTTCATTTTTCCTGAGCTGCTTTCAGGATTCTTTCTTTGTCTTTGGTTTTGGTGAATTCTTGGTGATTTTCTTTTGTGTTCTCTCCTATTTGGGTTTTGTTAGACTTCCTGAATGGATATATTCTCATCTTTCATTATATCAGGGAATTTCTCTTCCAACAAATATTAGACAATTTTCTCAGTGGTTTTTGTTTCCTCTTCCTCTTCTGGAATTCTGATTACATGTAGGTTATTCTTTTCTATGGTATCTCACATGAACCTTGGTTTTCTTCATTTTATTTTGCTTTCTTCATTTCTTTTTATCTTTCTTCTGATTGATCTCTTTCCAAAGAAGTATGCAGGTGTTTGTCTTGAATCTCATTAATTCTTTCTTCCATTGATTCAATTCTACTCTTTTGCCCTTTCAATGTGTTATCTATTTTTCAAAGTTTAGTATTAATCTTCTGGATTTCTGTCTGTAGATTTTGAATCATTTCTAATTTTTCATTTATTTTGTCATTTTGTTCTTGTATTTTGTTCTGAATTTGTTCTCCATTTTTTTTCTGTGTTTTCCTTAATTTTGTCAGTGTTTTCCTAGATCTTTCTCTCAATCCTTTGAAAATATCTAAAAATAAATAATTTGAATTCCTTATCAGGGAGTTTCAATGCTGCTTCTTCTTCAGGGATGTGTTCTGGGTCTGTATCTTGCTTCCTTATTTCTACTGCTTCATCTTACTTCTTTGTGTGGACTGTAATGGTTTGTTTTCTCTGAGATATTGTGACGTTGTATTTAGATGTCTGTTAACTGTTTGTGAAGAGTAGCTAAGGGTGAGTCAGGCTCTTCTTGGTGGTCATTTATCATTGTATTTTTGGTAGAGAAGGAAGTGGCTTTCAGCCAATAAGTGTAGCTGCAGGAGGTGTGGGTTTAGTTGTGTCATATGGACACTGTTGCCATCTCCCACTCAGTTAAACAAAAACCAATAATCAAAAAAACATTAAAAAAGTAAAATCACGTAGACAAAAACACACCACGTAAACACACAAGAATAATCACCAAAAAGAGAAAACATTAAAAGACAATAAAAACAGAACCCCACAATACCATGGGAGAGGGCAAAGAGTGAGAAAAGATAGAGTAGGAGAATAATGAAGAAAAAAATGGGAAAAATGAAAAAAGAAAAACAAGGAATGGGGTTAATGATGAGAAAGACAAAAATGGGATCCAAGAACAGAGAAGAGAGAAAAAGCTGAAAACTCAAACCTGAGAAGGGAAGAATAAAGAATACTAATAAAAACGACAAAAAAATAAAGAAGAAGAAGAAGGAAGAGAAACAGAGAAGGAGGAGAAAAGGAGAAGAAAGAGGAGGAGGAGGAGAAAGAAGAAGAAGAAGGAGAAGGAGAAGAATTTTAAAACAGACAAAAACAGGCAAACTAAAAAAAAAGAAAAGAAAGGAATGTTGGGCAGGGTGGTGCAGGGCACCCAGGCTCCATCTGAGCACACAGATTGGGATGGAATCTTGCCGGCCCAGAAGGTTGGTGAGAGTGAGGGATAGCCACAGCTCCGTTCACTAAGAGAGTGTGGGTAATAAGAGTAACAAGCAGAACACTGCATCTTTCCAGTCGTTCGTGTCCTGAATGTTCTCGTGCTTTCCAGCAAGTGGGGCCTATTCTTAATTCCCTGAAATCTGGGAGAATGTTGTCACTTTAAATATCCAAAATGGTCAAACCAATTGTAAACAATCAAAATGGCGACACCCTCCAGACAAGCAAAAGTCCATAGCTCAGCCCACCTTCCTCTTTGCTGCTTCCCCTTTTATTCACCAGCCATCAGTACAGTCCCCCATACAGCCCCTGGCTAGCAGAGCCAATTTTCAGGTTAATTCTTAGGTCCTTACACTACTCGGCAATATCTGAGCTGTCCGTGTAGTCAGGATATCTGGCAGACTGCAACACCATATGATTTCTTTTTTGCTGTTTTCATGCAGGTTATTCTACTAGTTGAAGTTTAGTTCACTTCTATATCCTTCCCTTCAAAGCTCAGGGCTCTAAGATTATATTCTGTATCTGTGTTAATTGGTTCCCCTTTTCTTTGTTGAAGAGGGTCTGTGCAGTCTGTCTGCCTATTTTTCCATCTTACCAGAACCTCTATTTTTTAATTCTTAAGTACCATATGGCAGATAATCTCCAAGGTCCTGAGGTATTTGCATGTGTCTACCTTGGTGGAGTTGACTTAAAGTGGAGGCTTTTAAAATTTTATTTATTTATTTTTTGGCAGAAGCTGAAAAAGAATGAGGAATGAAAAGTGAGACAATACTGGAATATGATATTACTATCTTAAGCATTGATTTACAAATATATCATAAAGTTTTACAATAATATATCAGACAGTTCTTCACTACTATTCACTGGCCAATTCCTTAAGTGGATGGCCCTTCTCTTCATCCTGAAGGGACCATTCCCTGTAGAAGGATATCATGCTTGGTAAAGTGGTGGGTCAAAGAAAAGTAGAAGACCATCAAGGACATGAATTGACACAGTGGCTGCAACAATGGGCTCAGTTATAGCAAGGATTGTGGTGCAGGACCAGGCAGGGTTTTGTTCTTTTGTACAGTCACTACGAGTTGGAGCTGATTTGATGGCACTTGACAACAACAACAACACTTATATATCATAATAAAATAACCCAATCATTAAAATTTGGTTTAAAGTGTAAGCATGTTTCACAGATTAAAAAAAAAAAAAAGTAAACAAGAGATGCCTCAGAATTCATTATTCATAATTCTTCAACAGGAAGGTATACTATATATTTTCCAATTATCCAAGAAAAAATGAAAACTCTGAGTTCCTATTTTTGAGTGAATTTTATCTTTCTGTCAGTTAAGAAAATAGGAGAAAACAATATATTCAAAGAATGGTAAGAAATATGAAAAACAAAATGTTTTCTTGGAATTGCCAGCTCAATATCCCATAATAACTAAACATTTGTTAAGAAACAGTCTTAAGAAATTATTATTTCAGTGTTTTATCAGGAAAATATATTAAATTAGTAATATATACCCAGTTTCTTTTCTACATCCAACACTCTCTACCTCTACACCCAAACTGACTAATCCTTTCAAATAAGTGAGAATCGAAATGAACACATTTATAACTAGGATTATTCTCAGTCTTAACTTCAGACAAAATAACTAGAACTCAAAAGCATGTCTGTCATGACAATCTTATTTACAAGAATTTGTACTAATGTTTAGAATATTTTAGAATGTTCTCTTCTTCTTGGATTATTTGTGTATATCTCTAACCTGTCTACAAATAATTTTCTCATTTTCCCTTTATGTTAAATTATACTCCAACTAGCTTTTATTAATTTCTTAGAGATAAGCATTAATTTTTTAAACCATTAGTCTGTTGCTAGTTATGATGTCCCAAAACCAAAAACCAAATTCAGTGCCATTGAGTTGATTCTGACTCATAGCGGTCCCTATAGGAGCTCTGGTAGCATAGTGCCTAAGGCACTTGACTGTTAACCAGAAGACTAGCGGTTCAAACCCACCAGCTACTCCTCAGAAGGAAGATGGGGCAATCTACTTCTGTAGTGATACTGCCTCAGAAACCCAAGGAGAGTGGTCACTATGAGTTGGGTCTGACTCGACGACACATAACAACAGTGGTCCCTATTGGATTTCTAAGGCCATAAATCTTTACTGAAGCAGACTGCCTCATTTTTTCTCCCATGGAGGGAGTGATGTGTCCAAACCATTGACCTTATGGTTAAGGCCAAATACCTTGACCACTGCACCACCAGAGTTCCTTTAATTAAGATACAGAAGCCCCAAAGTCTCAGGGTAAAGAAAAAAAATTTTTTTTTTTTTCCTTTTAACTTTCTCTCTCTCCACTAATGATAGATAACTCACAGCAGCTATTTTATTCCTTCTGTCAGGAAAGCTGTACTTACATGATTAAAATGGCCTTCTAAGCTGTAACTGTTATCAATTATACCAATTAAGGTCAAAGAGAATGGAGCAGCAGTCTTTGTGGAAAACAACCACTGTGCCATCAGAGCTCCTTTATAGGCAATATAAACTGTTATTAATTTAAAGGCATCACCTGTACTTATGACAGCTTCTCTTGAAGTTACCTTTAATTATTTCTAGATAGTCACCTATAAAATCCACATGCTATTTTTTTGGTGGAAATTGGCCCCAGTTAAAATCAGTCTTGATCTTTTTATTAAGTAGGGGTGTGTTAGACTGGGTTCTCTAGAGAAACAAAGCCAATAAAGCTTATATATAGAGAGAAAGAGAAATTTATCTTAGGAAAATGGCTCACACACTTATAGAAGCTGGCAAATCCTAAATTCTTGGATCAAACGTCAAGCTGGAGGCTTTTCCCGACTCACTCAGCCGCAGGGGCTGAGGAGCTCAAGGTTGGCAGGCAGTATACTGGCTGTTGACTCCAATGAATGACGAATCCAAGATCTCCAGGCTGAATGGTGGATTGTTCGCTCATGGACAGTTGTAGGCAGAATCCCGATCCACAGAAGAGTGTCTCTTTTCCCAGGATGTCCTTAAATATACTGGAAGCAGGCCACACCCCTAAGGAAACTCCCTTTCAATGGATCAGCTTTTCAAAACATACATCTGATCCCATCATTGGAACAACCTACATCACAATTGTGTAAACCACACAGAATTGTGGTCCAGCCAAAATGACACACAGATCCAACTATCACAAGGGGTATTAGGACTTTTTTCTTTCCCTTTAAATGATTGAGTTGAACAATTGTGAGTTTTGATGGCTTCACAAACACTTTCAAAAAGTTCAACCTCTTATTAAGAAGTAAAAATAAGTTTATTTACGTGTCTAAAATAAATATCTAAAAATAGATATTTTATGTTTTGACTATATGACTGAATTATTTCAGCAAAAACTTATCTATATTATAGTACTATAATAACAAATCCAGAAATCTTAGTGGTTGAATGAATTAACATTTACTTTTTGTTCAAGCCTGCCTGAGGAGTTTGTCCGCAAATCGCTACCATTTCCTATTGACTCCATCTACATCTTGAAGAACAGAATGAATGTGGAAGATCAAGCAGGGAATTTTATAGCCACAAGTGATGATCCTGAATTGATTAAAATGGGAACTGAAAAAATAGTTTAACTGTGAGTGTAGAAGGAAATGGAGAAGATTTAGTATATAACAGTATGTCTTTTAGACTCTACCCTTCTGGTCACCAGATACTTTTTTCACACTGTCTGCCAAACAAATTTTCCACTTACCAAAATCAGACAAAACCACATCACAATGCAGCCATGGTATTCTTCTTATGTTCTAGGAATTCTGGGTGAGGACAATTTTCTTCATTAGGTCCACATGTAGCTCTTCATGTTTCTGAAATCTGCATAGTAAAAAACCATGTTTTCTGCTCTGATTCTCCGTATATGCATACTAACAACTATTGCTTGGTACATGGGAGACTGTAATGTATACACAAGCATTGATCCATAGCATTATTGAATCCAGTTAGGTAGACATTCCACTTTCACAGAAATACAGGAAGGTCTTCAGCTAACCTGGGAGGAAATTCCTTGTTAATAAAACCAACCTCAGTGACACTTCTTCCTTACTATTCTCCATATTCATAGCTAAAACCAAAAGCCAAACTCTCTGCTTTTCAGTAGGTTCTGACTGATAGCAACCCCTCCTTGGGTTTCCAAGGTGGTATCTCAATGAAAGTAGATTGCCCCATCTTCTTTCTGCAGAGTGGCTGGTGGGATGGAACTGCCAACCTTCTGTTTAGCGGTCAAATGTCTTAGGTGCTACGCCACTAGATCTCATATCTCTAACTAAAGTGGGTTGTAAATAATACATTGTGATAGTTAAGATTATGTGTCAGCCTGGGTGGGCCTGGTTTTGAGTGGCTGGGCAGCTGGGTGTAGTTATTTCCCATGGTGAGACTGGTAATTAACTCATGGTAGCATCTACTGCAGCAGCTGAGTAGCTGCTATGGGAATGTGGAGTCTTTCCAGTATATAAGAAGCAACTTTGAGGCAGGTCTATAGTTTTTGGTATGCTTGGATCCTGCATAAGGTGGAGTTGTTACTCAGTAGCCTGCCATGGTGTCTGCTGATCTTGGGACTCTTAATCAACTTGAATCAATGGCCTGCTGTGTGGTTTGATAATATCAGGACTATCCCCTTTTACTTGTCGACCTTGAGTTTGTTAGGCACAGCAGCTGCCTGAGTGAAAAAATACTTCGAGGTTCAAGGCTGGGAGCAAGAAGCAAAACTGAAGCCCAAAGTCGAGGGGATTTCACCCAGCCCATAGAACCTGATACTTTGAAATCAGACTTCTAGCCTCCAAAACTGTAAGACAATAAACTCTTGTTTCTTAAAGCCATCCACCTGTGGTATTTCTGTTGGAGCATCATGAAGTAACCAAAACATATATCAATCTTGGCTGTTTATTTACAGAGCACACCTCATGCTCATAGAAGTATTGGTGCTCATGAGTAGTTGTACTAAGTATTTCAGAATCAAAATCTTGACTGTGGCTCTATTTTTTTTTTTTTCCCTTCTTCAAAAATTTGGCAAACTATTTGCTTCCAGTCAGGCTCAAGTGCAGATAACCAAAACCACTATACATTGTTCTCAAATATATTTTATTTCTTTGCTACCTTGGTGTCATACTTCTGTCTCTCGATTTAAAGACAGCTAGACTCAAAGTTGTCAAGCTTGCGGGGGCAGGCTATACCCTTCATCTAAACTTTTGTACAAAACTGAGGCACTTTTTTCAAAAACCTTTTAAAAACCCAACTCTTATTTTTCCAAACTTCTCTATTACTTCTTATTTTACTTTTAACCTGTCTATTACTTTCTGAGATCATCTCTTTCATGTAACACTTTAGTAATACCATCAAAAAGAATAGCACAAACTACTAATATCTATGTCCTAAATATTTCTTCTAGAGCTACAAGTTTGGTAAACTTTGTTCTCCCTTCCTATTGACCACAGGTGGCAATTTTCAAATGCATTGCAATCATCAATCTTCTTTACCTATTTTCTTGCCATCTGCTGCCCAATTACTAAGATAATGACAAATATTGTAATTTTTTATTATGTGAGCCTCTAACTTCAAGATACTTGTGTTTATATTGCCTGGCTTAATTAATGTTAGTTCTTATAATAAATAGCTTCAAAGAAACCTCTGTGCTGTTTTTCATAGGAACAAAGTCCAATGTGGATATTTCTGTTTGGGTACTCTCTTGGGCCACTCTTATTCCAAAAGTAGTTTAGGAATTCAGCATCCTTCCATATACTAGCCCAATTATCATTAACAAGAGACTCAGCATGTCTCTATTAAAGAAAGATAGAGAGCATGGAGGATCACTTACAGAACTTTATATGTAGGCTTAGAGGCCCATATGTCATTTCCCAGGTTTCAGTCATCTGGTGCCAAAATAAATAAAAAGGAGGCTATGAAATATAGGTTAGCTATGAGCTCAGGAAAACAACAGCTTCAAGAGTAAATGCCTCAAATTAAAAAAAAAAAAAAAAAAAAGAAGTAAAACTTTAATTACTGATACAGACAAAAATGTTCATATTTATTTTATTTAATCTTTTTATAATTTTAACTTCCATTGAAAATTTTACTTTTCCCTGAGAAATTATGGTCAAAGTTTCATGAATAGCCAATTTGTAAAGGTTTCATGCCTAATAAGAATTCAGTTTATTGACACACTTTAAAATGTAAATGACTGTTATAGTTGTACTGTTAGTTGTATTATTTCCTACTTTCCAGTTCTTGTTCCCAAACAAGTGCAAGTATGTGCCAGTTTTGAAACATATTTTCATGAAAAGCTTAATGGGGAAATAGTGCATGGCCACTTACTGTTAAAAATGGAAGCTTAATTAGGGCATCCCTAATGTTCTTTTTACTGCTACCATTTTATTAACTGTGACACACTTCAATTAAATCAAAACTGACACAAGGCTTGCCTTTCAATATGTGTGAAACAGCACATTGTCTCTCTAACTCAGGAAATTTAATGTTCATGATTAGTTTTCTCATAATATTTTAGAAGGATCAAAAATTCTTACAGGAATTTAAAAATTAGGAAAGAAATGTGAAGCAATTTGTGTCTTTTTTTTTTCTTTTAATTTTATTTTGATTTGGGTGAAGATTTACAGAGTAAATTCACTTTTCATACAGCAGTTCACATAATATACTTTGTCTCATGTCATTGACCAAAAT
>NW_006924096.1:0-523 GCF_000298275.1 Orycteropus afer afer
AGAGTCACAAAATCCTCCCCTTGGAATGAGACTGAGCCTTGAGACTGCTATCACCTAGGTGTTTTGCTTTGTGATCCTTAGAAGAACCATATCCTGTGTGCTTAAGAAAGGACCCTGAATGCTGGGTGTCCCAGACCTCACTAACGAGTCATTAAGCTTTGGTGCTACTGAGGATCCATACTGTTCCTGTAACAAATCTTCCTTGAATGTATATTGATAGTCATGCATATACTTTCTACTATCTAAGTCTACACAAGTGACAATCAGTCAAGCAAACTTACTTTCATTTAAACAATAAATTCATAAATGTTATTAGAGAAATAACACAAGAGACATCTCTTATTCTGTTAATTATCTCTCCATATAGCTTTGTAGTTTTCTTGTCTCTGTATAAACTTTAGCATTTACAATACTTATGTGTTTATATAATTCCAACATTTTAGGTTGGCATAAAATATAGAAAGCTGGAAAATTATTTAAATTTTATTCTAATTGCAGAAATAGATGCTATCATTTTTTTTTT
>NW_006924096.1:3283-4492 GCF_000298275.1 Orycteropus afer afer
GAGGTATGAAATATATTCCCTATCAAAGTCACAGAGGCATCAATATGGGTGACACCTTGACCTCAAAGTCAGGAGTTGTGAGAAAATACACTTTTAAATTTATTAACCATCCAATTTATGATATTTTTTAATAGCAATCCTAGAAATGCAATGTCATTTTTTTTTCCTCTGTTGAACCCCATTTTGGTAATTTTCTAAGCAAATATGTAATAAAGTTTGATTTCAGCCTCAGTAATTAGGTTAAGGTTTTTAAAAGGTTTAGCTTCATTCCTAAGGTTATGAAGGCTAAAAGCTTTCTGTTTCAATATCACTAATGACCAGGAACATTGTGAAATCAAGGATCATGGGTACACATAGATTGTGTTCTTATTTAACAAGTAACAACTTCAGTGCTGTAAATAGCAAATGTCATTAGAATTTGAAGTTAGCATAGGAATAATAATTATCTAAAACAGGTAACTATTCTTGCTGCAATTTTAATGACAAACTCAAAAGCATGAGATACCAATGCTAGATACTAATTATTTGAAATGGATACATGAATGTATTACAAGAGAAAAGGTAGCAATAAGTAATTATAATTATGAAATTTCATATGTAAGTGTACAAAGTAATTCCTAAGAACTCAACATAAATCTATTGAATAGAAAATTATTTAACTGCAAAGAGAAATTAACTAGTTTTTAATGGCCAAAGCAGTGTTTGTCTGTCTACATTATACTTCTGGGCTTTCTAAAAATATTTTGTGAATAACATTCATAACATTATACTTTGCATTCCAATTACTTAATTACAGTTAGTACTTTGGTAGTTAGGTACAGTGTCTTCTTTGGTAATATTTAATTTTATGAAGCAAAATAATATGCAAAATATCTCATCAGCATTTTATAAGAGAGAAATACTTGGATTTATGCACATTGAATTATTACTCATTCAATGTAGACTTAATGAAGTAGTGCAAATAACATGAAGAAAGAATAAAAATTTGAGAAGCATAAAATACCCTCATTATTTATTGCTTTCTTCCTAACCTCCATTGAAAATCAACATAGATTTGTATCTTAAGCATGCACAATCAGGTCTACAGAAGCCTTCTTTATGTTGATTGGGTTGAGGCATTTGGTTTGTATTTTGTGAGGTTAATTATTTTAGAATTTCCTGGTAAATATAAAATAAATGTAATTATAATTGCTTTGTGCATAATATTAA
>NW_006924096.1:5788-8118 GCF_000298275.1 Orycteropus afer afer
GAAAATATAAAGTTTGCAAAAATGAAACAGAACACTTGAAGATGGATGTCTTTACCATTACTGAGTTAAAAAGGACAGGTATTGGCCATTTTCAATCAAACCATATGATCTACTATTCCAGGAAAGACAAACTGAAGAGGAATGGTATGACATTCATTGTCACAAAATAAATAAATATTTCACAGTCTATTCTGAAGTGCAATGCTGTCACTCATAGGATAATATCCATATGCCAACAAGGAAGACCAGTTAATATTACTGTTCTAGTCATCTAGTGACACTCTGACAGAAATATACCACAAATGGGATGACCTTAACAAATAGGGGTTTATTCTCTTACAGTTCAGGAAGCTAGAAGTCCAAATTCAAAGTGCCAGTCTCTAGGGGCTGGATGAAAACCCCTCAGCCATGGGCTTCAGCTCTGCCTCCAGCTGCCCGCTCAATGAAGCTAGAGGCTTTTCTTCATTCAGACAGCCGCTGGCTGCTGAGGCTGCCAAGCCCATGGTTGACAAGTAAAAAGGCACAGTCCCGATGTTACCAAACCAGATAGCAGGCAATTAATTCAAGTCTATTGTAAGTCGCAAGGTTGGTAGAGCATGGCAGTCTGCTGAACAATGACAGGGCCACATGCAGAGTCCAAGTGTGCCATATGCTAGAGACTATCCCCAAGTCTTCTCCTTATATACAGGAAGCAGACCACATCCCAAAGGCAGCTACTCAGCTGCTTGTGGTAGACCCCACCATGGAGTTTATTGGCAGACTCATGAGGAATAACTACCACCAGCTTCCCAGCCACTCAACTAGGCCCAGCCAAGTTGACACACAAACATAAGCACCACAATTACTACTATTCAAATTTATGGACCAACCACCAAAGTCAAAGAGGAGGAAACTGAAGATTTTTACCAACTTCTACAATCTTAAATTAACCAAACATACAATCAACACAGTGTTGATTATTACTGGTAATTGGAATGCAAAACTTGGAAGCAAAGAAGAATCACTGGTAATTGGAAAATATGGCCTTGGTGATAGAAATAATGGCTGAGATTGCATGAAAGAATTTTGCAAAGCCAACGACTTACTTTTTACAAATAAATATTTTCAACAACATAAATGGCTACACATGTGGACTTCACCAAATGGAATACACAGGAATCAGACAGAGCATATCTGTGGAAAGAAACAATAGAGAAGCTCAATACCTTCAGCCAAAACAAAGCCAGGAGTGGACTGTGAAACAGACCATCAATTGCTCATATGCTGGTTCATGTTGAAGCTGAAGACAATTAAAATAAGTCCACTAGAGTCAAAATATGACATTGATTATATTCCACCTGAATTTAGAGACTATCTGAAGAATAGATTTAATGCATTGAGCTCCAATGACAGAAAACCAGAAGAATTGCAGGATTAAGTAAAGAATATTATGCATGAAGTAAAGGTCATTAAAAAAGACAGTAAAGGAAGTAAAGATGAAAATGGATGTCAGAAGATACTCTGAAACTGCTCTTGAATGAAGAGCAGCTAAAACACATGGAAGAAATTACAACATACAAAAACTGAACAGAAAATTTCAAAGAGCAGCTCAAGAAGACAAAATCAATTATTATAATGAAATGTGCCAACATCTAGAGTTAGAAAACCAAAAGGGAACACCGTTAGCATTACTCAAGCTGAAAGAACTGAAGAAAAATTTCAGGACTCAAGTTGCAATATCGAAAGATTCTATGGGTAGAGTATTGAATGATTCAGGTAACATCAAAAAGAAGATGGAAGAAAAACACTGAGTCACTATACCAAAAAGAATTGGTCAATGTTCATCTATTTCAGGAGATGGTATAAGATCAGGAACAAATGGTATTGAAGGAAGAAGTTGAAGGAATGGGCAAAAAACAAGGCTTCAGGAAATGATGGGATACTTACTGAGATGTTTCAATAAACAGGTGTTACACTTTAGGAAAGAAGTTTGGGCAATCTACTTTTGTAGTGATACCACCTTGGAAACCCAAGGAGGGGTCATTATGAGTCAGGACTGACCAGATGGCACATAACAACAACAACACTTTAGGCACTTACTCTTCTACGCCAAGAAATTTGGAAGACAAATACCTGGCCAACTGACTAGAGGAGACTATATTGTTTCCATTCCAAGAAAGATGATCAAACAGAATATGGAAATTATCAAACTATATCATTAGTATCACATGCAAGTAAAATTTTGTTGAAGATAATTAAAAAATGGTTGCAGCAGTATATTGATAGGGAACTTCCAGAAATGCAAGCTGGATCCAAAAGAGGGCACGGAACAAGGGATATCATTGCTGATG
>NW_006924096.1:8826-9955 GCF_000298275.1 Orycteropus afer afer
TCTCTCTCTCTCTCTTTTTTTCTTCTTTATTTGGTTTCATTCCCCAATTACCATCCCCAACCCTAACCCACCCTTCTTCCCTTCCTCCCCAATAGCCCCCTCTCCCAGTGCCTCTCATAGTTATGCACTCCTGTTTGTCCTACAGTTCCTCTGTGAGAATGTACCTCATGGTTAATTGCTCCAAGGGATGCATCTCCATACAGTATGTGGGTGTGTCACCCTGGGTTGAGTAGTCTGTGTGTACATCTTGCTTACTATTTGGGTGATAGCCAGCCCCTGGCAGTGAGTTTTATTCCAGACCCCAAATGTATCCCAGGGCCATAGTATTGGGAGTGCCACCAGAGTCCATCTTACTAGTAATTCTAATCATTTTTGTGTTTTTGGATTTTGCTCCATATTTTTCCTCCCATTCTATCCAGGATCTCCAGTTTTGATCCTTTCCCAAGTGGTTGGCATTGGTAGCTGGGCACCATCTAGTTCTGGTCTTGAGGTCTATCGTATCCTAGGGCTGATTGCTTCCAAATGCCCTTGGTTTTTTGCACCTTTTGTTTCCAATGACAGGAGACCATTAACTGCAACTTAAATGGCTGCTTGAAAGCTATTAAGACCCCAGTCACTGCTCACAAATATAGGGTGAAGAACAGCAGTTTTATGTATTTTGTTGTGCCAACTGAGTCTGTTGTCTCTCAGTACTATGGTCCTGAGTTGGTAGATCCATTGGATCTCTCTCCCATAGTGTCTGGCTGTCTGTGAGGATTGCTCTACATCTGTCTGCTGTAGTTTCTGTATGGATTGAGGGTATTTTGTATCACTCGTGCAAGATTAGCCTCAGCTGATTCTATCATTGGTCTAGAGTATAATCCTGTTCACTGATCCTCATTTGATCTTCTTTAATGTTTATGTGTTTATCTGTAGCTTGGTGTTTGTTGCTAATGGTAATGCAGTATTGTGAATATACTGGTATTAGTCTCTGTCATTTATAACTTATGTGCACAATTCAGTATCTTCCCTTTTCCTAAGGTTATCATGGTGGTCACAGACTCTTTTTATACCCTCCCTCCCCTTACTCTCATCAGTGGGTGGCACCCAACTAGCCTAAAATTAATCCCTCCCCTACAATCACCACCCC
>NW_006924096.1:10725-11814 GCF_000298275.1 Orycteropus afer afer
ATTTATATTTATATATACTGCAGATATATCCATGAGTATAGTGGAGCATACAGGGAACACAGTTATGAAAACTTCTTAGTCATAGCCAAACAGCTTGAGAGAATTAGTTGCTTGGCATGGGGGCTCTGCACCACACAGTCTTGGGGGCCAGTAAGGTCATTTGGCATAATATTATTCACAAAGACAATGTTCTAATTTCTACTTTTGTAAGTAGCCACTGGGATCTTAAAAGTGTTTGAGAGGTCATCTCATGTTCAACTATTGATTTCTCCTAATCTATAGCAAAGAAGAATAAAGAAAATCAGACACGCAAGAAACAATTATATTTCAAAGATTAATGGTCCATGTATACCCCAGCCTCCACCCCAGCAGAGGAACTAGATAGTGCTTGGCTGCCATTACTGACTGATCTGACAGGGATACAATAGTATGTCGCAGATAGAGTAAGGGAAAATGTGGAAGCAAACTCATAATCATAAAGAATACCAGGCTTACTGGTCTGATGAACACTGGTGGGATTCCCAAGCCAATGGACCATATACACCATCCAAGTTAAGAACTGATCTTAAGCCTCATGACTCAACCAATCACCCATATAATAGGCCTATAAGGTGAGCAGTAATACCAGGAGGGTATGCACTGCTTAGAACAACCAAATATATGTGATCCAGGAGAAAGCATTTGCCCAGGGGAAGAGCTAGGAAAACAGGAGGAGATTGAAAAAATGATGAAGGGAAGTGGTGAGTACAAGGAGGAAATGGGAAGAATGCTGTTACAGTGTGGGTATTGCAGTAAATGTCACAAAACAGAATGTGTATAGATCGTTGAATGGAAAACAACTTTGCTCTATAAATTTTCACCCAAATAACGATATTTTTAAGAAACCTTAAAACTCAACAACAAAAAGAGAAGAAGAAATGAAAAAATAAAGCAGAACATGGATAGAGTTTGTTATGGATCTGAGAGCAAGTAACAGGCAAGCTTCCTTTTTTTAAAAAAATAAAAGAAGTTACCCCATAAAGTGGTCCAATGATTACAGAGGCTTTAATAAACCAAGATGGTGTCAGGACAATGTATAGTTGATCAAAG
>NW_006924096.1:13514-15408 GCF_000298275.1 Orycteropus afer afer
ATTGTCCCCGAGACTGGAATTTATGTGGTTCATTAGTCTTTTGGACTCATTTACTAGATGATGGCCAGGTGCCACTGCTCTGAGAGGGATCACAACAGGAGGCCCCAGAAAGACTGGGAGAAAAGTCTTAAAAAAGGTGAGGCTTACTGCTTTGATGAAGATTCATGACATTCCTAAGACTATGGCCCTCAGACACACTTCAAGCTGAGAACTGAATTCAACCCAGTTGGGTCAACTTTCTACAAAATGATAGGCCTATGAGGTGAAAAATAATAACTGCAAGGTAAACACTCATTAGAACAATCAACCATATGAGATAAAAAGTGCAGCATTTGCCCAGAGATAAAACTAAGAAGGCAGGAAAGGATAGAAAATAAGGATGAAGGAAGTTTATAAACATGGAGGCAAGTAGGTAGAAAGCTATTATATTGTGAGGAGTACAAAGAATGTTATAAAACAATATGTCTATGAATTAAAAAAGAAAAAAAGAAAAAGAAAAGAACTGCAATCTGAAACTTCTGTCTCATGATTTAGATACCTTAAAACTCTGATATCCAAATTTCCATGTTTAATTTTCCTTTTTTATACTTTTCACCATCACTGCATTCAAAGTAACTTGATTAAAATATTCAAGGATTGGCATTTGTCACTTACTTGCATTCATTTTTGATGGTTCAGAAAACACTTCACTTGAAAGAATTTGTTCATTTCATTGTGCCAGAAGTGATAATTACATCAAAATTAATACTTCAGTTATTTTATTTGTATATGTTAGGTTTTCATGCTAAATATTGTCAATAAAATTTTACTTGAATTAGTAAAGTTGATGAAATGGCAAAAAAACACCTTCCATAATATTTATGCTTTATTATTTTAAATTCTTTTCTATGTTATTTATGTGTTTACTAGTAGTTACCAATGCATCTTTGTCACATATTTGATTCATTTCAGGCAGCAGAACTTAATAAAAATCTTCAATTTTCTCATCTTTGTCATTAGTGATTAGTGTGTAAATTTGGATAACATTAATGTTGATATTTCTTCCTTTTATTTGTATGGATATTATCCTATAGCTGACTGCATTGTACTTCAAGGCATAACTTGAAATGTTCTTTTTGACAATGAGTGTAATGTTGTTCCTCTTCAGTATATTATTCCTGGCATAGTAGACCATATGCTTTGTCCAATTCAAAATAGCCAATGCCAGTCCATTTCAGCTAATTAATAGCTATAATATCTAACTTCAAGCGTTATTTTTGACAGTTTCCAATTTACCTAGATTCATACTCCACACATTCCAAGTTATGATTGTTAATGGATGTTTGCAGCTGTTTCTTCCTATTTCGAGTACTATCACATCAGCAAATGAAGGTTCCCAAAGCTTTACTCCACACATATCATTACAGTTGAATGTACTTTGAGGAAGTAGCCCTTCTCCAATTATATTTTAAACAGCTTCCAAATTTAGGACCTTATCCTGTGGAACTATATCAGACTATGTTCTGTTGATATTAATAAGGTATTCACTGTTGTTGTTGTTCAGTGTTGTTGAGTCGTTTCCGACTCATAGCGACCCAATGCACAGCAGAATGAAACACTGCCCGATCCTGCGCCAGCCCCACAATCCCTGCTATACTTGAGCCCATCATTGCAGCCACCATGCCAATCCATCTTCTTGAAGGCCTCCCCCTCTTTCGTTGACCCTCCACCCTACGCAGTATGACATCCTTCTCCAGGGAATGGTTCCTTCTGACAACATGACCAAAATAGGTGAGACGAAGTCTCTCCATTCTTGCTTCTAAGGAGCATTCTGGCTGCACTTCCTCCAGGACAGATCTGTTAGTTCTTTTAGCAGTCCACGGTACTTTCAGCATTCTTCACCAGCACCACAACT
>NW_006924096.1:16288-17321 GCF_000298275.1 Orycteropus afer afer
CATCAGGCTCTTTCAGACCAGCAAACCGTTGTTTTGTTTTGTTTAATGAATTTGAGTTTTGTTCCACATTGTTCTCTCACTGTATCCAGGATCTCCTAAATAGATGCCCCTCCATGTGGTTGACAGTGGTATCTGGACACCATCTAGTTCTTCTGGTTTCATAGTTGTAGAGGTTAAGATAACATGGCATACCAGTCACTTGGACTAATTGTTTCCATAAATCTTTGGCTTTCTTCATTCTTCTTTGCTCTGGATGAGGAGAGACCCATCATTGCATGCAGATGGACACTTGCTAGCTTTTAAGGTCTCAGTCACTACTCACCAAAGTAGGATGTGGAACAATGTTTTGTGTAGTATTTTATGTGAATTGAGCTCATTGTCCCATGAGACTATGGTCTTGAGCCCACAGGTTCAACTACATGCTCCCTGTGGGTAACTGGCTGTGGCCAAGAAGTGACCGTGTCCCTTTTCAGCTCTATTATATACCTGGGAATTCTTACAGAACATACCAATTGTTGTTGTTGTTATGTGCCGTCGAGTTGGACCCGACTCATAGTGACCCCTCCTTGGGTTTCTGAGGCAGTATCGCTACAGAAGTAGATTGCCCCATCTTCCTTCTGAAGAGTGGCTGGTGGCTTTGAACCGCCAGCCTTCTGGTTAGCAGTCAAGTGACTTAGCCACTATGCTACTAATACACTTGTAAAAATATTGTCTCCCAACTCTATACATACCTAATAGTTCAGCCTATCCACCCATCTATCAACCCATATATCCACGATTGCCTTCACTGACAACACAGTATTGTGTGTGCAAAAGGGGTCATCTTTATTGTCTGTACCTCCCACGTACCTCTCTATGTCTTCATCTTTCTCAATACCAGCATGTTGATCACTCACATTTGATACATTGCCTTTCGCTTCACCCAAATCAATACGTCTCTTTACTTATCTAATAGTGTCCCCCTCTCCTATCCCACCCCTGGTAAGCAACAAAGAAAATTTCTTTCCATATATAAACCTATCCTTGACTTTTT
>NW_006924097.1:0-16566 GCF_000298275.1 Orycteropus afer afer
ATTTTGTTATTCTTCTTCAGTAGTGTTTTGCTTATCTGAGGTCTCTTTCCTTTCCATATAAAATTAGTGATTGGTTTGTTGTTATGTGCCGTTGAGTCAGACCTGACTCATAGCGACCCCTCCTTGGGTTTCCGAGGCAGTATCACTATGGAAGTAGATTGCCCCATCTTCCTTCCATGGAGTGGTTAGTGGGTTTGAACCACCAGCCTTCTGGATAGCAGTCAAGTGCCTTAGGCACTATGCTACCAGAGCTCCTAGTGATTGGTTTAGCCTTGTCTTAAAAGAATGTTGATAGAATCTGGATCGGGATTGCATTGAATGTATAGATTGCTTTGGGTACTGACATTTCCACAATGTTCAATCTTCCTATCCATGAGCATATGTTCTTCCACTTATGTAGCTCTCTTACAGTTTCTTGAAGCAGTGTTTTGTGGTTTTCTTTGTGTAGGTCTTTTGTGCTACTGGGAAGATTTATTCCCTAATATCTTATTTTTTTGATAGCTATTGTAAATGGTATTGATTTCCTTACTTCCTTTTCAGAGACCTCTTTGCTGGTGTAGAGGAATCCAATTGATTTTTATAGGCTGATTGCCACTATGCTAAATCTTTCAATAAGTCCAATAGTTTTCTCGCTGAGCCTCTTGGGTTTTCTATGTATAGGCTCATATTATTAGAAAATAGGGATGTTGTTGTTGTTGTTATGTGCTGTCAAGTCAGACTTGACTCATAGCAACCCCTCCTTGGGTTTCTGAGGCAGTATCACTATGGAAGTAGATTGCCCAACCTTCCTTCTGAGGAGTGGGTGATGGGTTTGAACCGCCAGACTTCTGGTTAGCAGTCAAGTGCCTTAGACATTACGCTACCAGAGCTCCTGAAAATAGGGATAGTTTTACTTTTTCCTTACAAATTTGGATGCCTTTGATTTCCCTTTCTTGCCTTATTGCCCTGGCTAGGACTTCCAATACAATGTTGAATAGAAGTGGAGATATAGGGCATCCTTTGTGGTTCCTGTTCACAAGGGGAGTGATTTCAGTCTCTCTCCATTGAGAATAATGTTGACTGTTGGTTTTGCATTATATGTTGAGGAATGTCCCTCCTATTCCTATTTTTTTCTGAGAGTTTTATCAGGAATGGGTGTTGGATTTTATCAAATGCCCTTTCTGTGTCCATTGATATGATCATGTGATTCTTATCCTTTATTTCACTCATGTGAGGGATTACATTGATAATTTTTCTAACATGGAATCATCCTTGCATAGCTGGTATAAATCCCACTTGGTCACAATGTATTATTTTTTTGATATATTCTTGGAGTATATTGGCTAGGATTTTGTTGAAGATTTTTGCATCTATATTCATGAGTGATATTGGTCTGTAGTTTTTCTTTCTAGTGGTATCTTTGGTTTTGGTATCAGGGTTATGCTTGTTTCATAAAATGAATTTGGGAGGATTCCATCCTTTTCTATGCTCTGAAATAGTTTGAGTAGGATTTGGGTCAGCTCTTCTCTGAATGTTTCGGAGAATTCTCCAGTGAAACCATCTGGGCCAGGACTTTTTTTCTTAGTAATTTTTTTTTTTTAAATGACCTGTTCAATTTCTTCTTTTGTTATGGGTCTCTTCAAATTTTCTACCTCAGTCTGTGTTAGTAAGTAGTATACGGTCCATTTTTCTAGGTTTTCAAATTTGTTGGAGTGCAGTTCTTCATAATATTCTGATATTGTCTTTTTTATTTAGGTTGGTTCTGTTGTGATATTGACCATTTCATTTCTTATTTGTGTTATTTGCATTGTCTCCATCTTCTCCTTTGTTAAGTTTGCCAGTGGTTTGTGATTTTATTCGTCTTTTCAAAGAACCAACTTCTAGCCTTGTTGATTTTTTTTTTCAATTGGCTTTTATTTGCTGTTTCATTTATTTCTGCTCCAATCTTTATTATTTTATTTTTTTCGTTTCTTCTGGTGACTGTAGACCTTTGTTTTGCTGCTCTTCTTCTAATTGTTGGAGATGTGGGGTAAGGTATTGATTTTGGCTCTTCTTTTCTGATGTGTGCATCTCTTGCTATAAATTGCTCTCTGATCAGTGCTTTTGCCATATCCCAAAGATTTTGGTATGTTGTGTTTTTATTCTCGCTTGATTCAAGGAATTTTTGAGTTTCATTTTGCCATTTCTTCCATTATCCAATCGTTTTTTAGGAAGGTGTTACTCAGTTTTCATGCACTTGCTCTTTTTCCATTGGTCTTCCTATTGTTGATTTCTAATTTGATAACATTGTGATCTGAGAAGATGCTTTGCAATATTTCAATGTTTTTAAATTTATTGAGGCTTTCTTTGTGGCCTAACATGTAGTTTATCCTGGAGAATGTTCCATGTGTGCTGGAAAATGATATATATTGTACTGTTTTTGGATGAAGTGCTCTGTAGATGTCTATAAGCTCAAGGTGGTTGACTGTATTGTTTAATCTGTGTCCTTGTTGAGTTTCTTTCCAGTTATTGTATCTTTCATTGAAAGAAGCATATTGAAATTTCCTACCATTCAGCATAGTGCCTAAGGCACTTGGCTATTAACCAGAAGGCTGGAGGTTCAAACCCACCAGCTACTCCTCAGAAGGAAGATAGGGCAATCTACTTCTGTAGTGATACTGCCTCGGAAACCCAAGAAGGGGTCGATATGAGTCGGATCTGACTTGGCACATAACAACAACAACAATAACAAACATTAATGTGGAGTCATCTGTTTGTCTTTTAAATTTGGTTAAATTCTGACTTATTTGGGGGCTCTTTCATTGGGTGCATAGATATTTATTATGGTTATATCCTCTTAGTCAAACGATCCTTTAATCATTATGTAATGTCCTTCCTTGTCTCTTATGGTGGTTTTTGTCTTAAAGTATATTTTATCAAAAATTAGTATCGCCACACTTGTTCTTTTTTGATTGCCATTTGCTTGATATATCTTTTTCCAATCTTTGATTTTTAGTCCATTTTTGTTTTGGTCTCTAAGGTGAGTCTTTTATAGACAGCTTATTGATGGGTCACGTTTTCTTATCCATTCTGCAGCTCTCTGTTTCTTGAATGGCACATTTATTCATTTACATTCAGTGTAATTACAGACAAGTATGAATTTATTGCTGTCATTTTGCTATGTGTTTTTTCATGGTGTTGCTAATTACTTTCTCCATATAATTTTCTGTGATGAGCTTATTTTGCTTATGAATTTTGTTATAATTTCCTTCATTGCTGTTGTTTTAGTATTTGCTAAATATTTTTGACTCTACTCTTTTTTATTTTTATGTGAAGGTTTATTATTTTTCTTGGAGATTATCCTGTGATTTACACTTTTCTTCCCAAGTATAAATGAACCTTCTAAAGATCACTTTAAAAGGACACAGTGTAAGTTAATAGTAGGAAAACATACTCTCATTGGAGGAACAGGGAATAAGACTGTTATTACATCATTTGAATGGCTCCTTGTGGCTTGGAATCAAGTCTCCAGCAGCTGAAAATGACTCAAATAATATTGGCTGTCATATCAGTAAGAGCATGGAAGCTCTGAAAAAAAAAAAAAAAAGACTCAGCATGCCACTAGCAATGATGACCCTAATGTTAGAGCTGTGTAGGAGGAGAAATGAAACTATTTTATAAAATATGAGCAAACAAAGGCAATATTTCTAAAGTCTTCATGTGATGATTTTAAATGTATAACAAAACCAATTAGACATTTGGCTATATTTCTTCATCCTTAAAAGTTTGCACACTCAAAGTGCCTGGAAAACATTTCCATCTTCTCATTGGAAACTGAAGGTGCCCAACATGTGGTCTCAACGTCTATTTGGGCACTTACTGTAGTTGTCTGTCTATATAGAAACAAATATGTTACTCTTACTCTGACCTTCTCTTTGGGTTGCAGGGTTTCCTGACGATTCCCAACACTAACATTGGTTTTCATATTCCAGTTAGTTCTTAGAGGAGGAACAAGGTGAATATTCTCTAATTGGGAGGAAACTAACCTGTGCCATTGTTAACTCTCCAGATTCTGCAAATTTTTCTTTCTTTCCATAAATCGTCCATTTGGCCCCTTTCTTCCAGCACATGACCCTGCTTCTTCCTTCTGAGGAAATGAGCTGAAGTGTGGACTCCTTCAACTCTCTACTTTCATCTCCAAAGTTACTAAGGACCTGTAACCCAACCTCAACTTCTTGACTTACCTAGATATGGCCTCTTATGAAGTAAGGGGCTAATCCTTTCCTGGGTTTTCTAAATCCCAGGATTCCCTTTCTTTATTCATGACTCACTCAATTATCCCTCCTCTCGCACCTCCCATTTTTCTTCCAGGGGCCCTTTCCCTCAGCCTTTTAGAATACTCACATCTCCTCTACCTAGATTAAAAAAAAAAAAAAAAAATTAAAGAAAAACTTTCTTCAACTTCCTGTCTGCTACTTATCACACTTCCTCCAAAACAAGCTCCTTGAAGTGTTTGTTCAGTACACATGCACCTTCAATGCACTCCAATCAAATCTATGTGTGTGCACAGAGGCTTAACATTCAACTTGATAACTGCTCTGATACAGGTAGTTATACACAGGCTGACCCTCACTCGCCTGTGCATCACACAGTCAGAGAGAGCATCTGAGCCATGTGAAATGGAGTTCTCCAACCTGGAGATGCTAACCCAGGCTCCCTCAAGCACAGCTTTACTTTCATTTCAGGGAATGTCTAGCTCTAAGTGGACTGATAGGTATTATTTCGTTTTAACTAACTAATCCTCACTTCACAAATGTATGATTTTAAAGTTGTTACAGTGAAATTGTAGACTCATGACTAATACACAAGCATCTGAGAAGAGAAGTGAAAGGATGATAATCCTCTTCATGTCCTTTTCTATAGCTGTGTTATAAGGTAAAACAATTATAATGAGTTTTCCCTAAAATATGCCAAAATGTTTTTAATTGAAATTATCAAGACTAGTAGGGTTGTTTTTGTTGTTAGCTGCCATCATGTCATCTCCAACTCATAGCAATCCTATGTACAGCACAATGAAACACTGCCCGGTCCTGTGCCAGCTCCACAATTTTTGATATACCTGAGCCCACTGTTGCAGCCAATGTGTCTATCCATCTTGTTGAGGACCTTCTCCTTCTTTGTTGACCCTCCACTTTATCAAGCATGATATCCTTCTGCAGGGAATAGTTCCTTCTGACAAACTTACCACAGTAGGTGAGACAAAGTCTGACCATTCTCGCTTCCAAGGAGCATTCCAGCTGCACTTCCTCCAGGACAGATTTGTTAGTTCTTTTAGCAGAACATGGTACTCTTAGCATTCTTGTCCAACACCACAATTCAAATGCATCAATTCTTTTTCAGTCTTCCTTATTCACTGTCCAGCTCTCACGTGCGTAAGAGGCAATTGAAAATACCATGGCTTTTGTCAGGTGCACCTTAGTCCTCAAGGAGACATCTTTGTTCTTCATCACCTGAAAGAGGTCTTTTGTAGCAGATTTGCCCAATGCAATACATCATCTGATGTCTTGAGTACTGCTTCCATTGCTGTTGATTGTAGAACCAAGTAATTTGAAATCCTTGACAATGTCAATCTTTTCTCCATTTACTGTGAAGCTGTTTATTGGACAAGTTGTGAGGACTTTTGTTTTCTTTATATTAAGGTGTAATCCATACTGCAGAGTGTAGTCTTTAATCTTCATCAGTAAGTGCTTCAAATCATCCTTACTTTCAGCAAGAAAAGTTGTGTCATCTTCATATTTCAGGTTGTTAATGAGTCTTCCTCCAATCCTGATATCATGTTCTTCTTCATATAGTCCAGCTTCTTGGATTATATTTTCAGCATACAAGTTGAATATGCATGGTGAAAGGATACAACCTTGACACACTCCCTTCTTGATTTTGAACCATGCAGTGTCCCCTTGTTATGTTCAAATGACAGCCTCCTTGTGGTAGTTAAGTTTGTGTGTCAACTTGGCTGGGTCTGGTTGAGTGGCTGGGCAGCTGGATATAGTATTCCCCATGATCAGACTGGCAATCATCTGCATGGTGGGATCTACCACAAGAAACTGAGTAGCTACTTTAGAGGTGTGGTCTGCTTCTTGTATATAAGAAGCAGTTTTGGGAGTGGTCTCTAGCTTATGGCATCCTTGAGCCCTGCATGTAGTCCTGTCACTGTTAAGCAGCCTGCCATGCTCTCCCGACCTTGGGACTTTCAATGGATGGTCTCCAAATTGTAAGAGAATAAACTCCTGTTTCTTCAAGACATTCCATTTGTCAGAGCAGCACTAGGTAACCAGAACACTCCTGATCTATGTACAGGTTCCTCATGAGTACAATCAAGGGTTCTGGAATTCCCATTCTTCTCAATGTTATCCATAATCCTCAATCAAATGCTTTTGCATAGTCAATAAAACATAAATAAACATATTTATGGTATTCTTTGCTTTCAGTTAAGATCCATCTGATGTTGTTGTTGTTGTTGTTATGTGCCGTCGAGTCGGCCCCGACTCATAGCGACCCCTCCTTGGGTTTCCGAGGCAGTATCACTACGGAAGTAGGATTGCCCAACCTTCCTTCCGAGGAGTGGCTGGTGGGTTCGAACCGCCAGCCGTCTGGTTAGCAGGCAAGTGTTTTAGCCACTACTCTACCAGAGCTCCCAAAAGATCCATCTGATATCAGGAATGATATCCCTCATTCATCGTCCTCTTCTGAATCCAGCTTGCATTTCTGGAAGCTCTCTGTCATATACTGTTGCAACCATTTTTGAATTATCTTCAGTAAGATTTTACTTGCATGTGTTATTAATGATCTTTTTTTTTTTTTTTAATTGTGCTTTAGGTGCAAATTTACAGAGCTGAATTTGTTTTACATTCAACATTTCATGTACATTTGGTTTCACTCCCCCGTTATCATCCCCAACCCTAATCCACTCTCCTCTCCCTTCCCAGTAACCACCCACACTCCCGAGTCCTCAGACTCCTGTCTGTTCAGCTTTTCCTCCTTGTAAATGTTGCCCCTCTGGTGCTCCATGGCCAATTGTTCCAAGGAATGTTATCTCCGTAGAATAGGTAGGTGCCTCGCCCTGGGTTGAGTGTTCTGCATGTAGGTCTTATTTACTATTGGGCCCTTGGGAGTGAGTTTTATCCCAGGCCCAAAGTGTATTCCAGGGCCACAATCTTGGGGTTTTCACCAGACTCCATCCAACCAGTAATTCTGGTCACTGTTGTGTTTTTGCATTTTGTTCCACATTTTTCCTCCCACTCTATCCAGGATCTCCAGTTATGATTCCTTCCTGAGTGGTTGGCATTGGTAGCTGGACATTATCTAGTTCTTCTGTTCTCAAGGTTCATCAAGTCCCAGGGTTTATTGTTTCTAAATGGCTTTGGTTTATTTCACTCTTCTTTGCTTCTGACGATAGGAGGCCATTAGCTGCATCTTAGATGGCCACTCGAAAGCTTTTAAGACCCCAGTAGCTACTCACCAAAGTAGGTTGTGGAACAAGATTTTTCTGTATTTTGTTGTGCCACTTGAGTCTGCTGTCCCCTGATACTATAGTCCTGAGTAGGTAGATCTGGGGGATCCCTCTCCCACAGTGTCTGACTGTCCATGAGGGATTGCTCTATGTCTGTCTTCTGTTGCTTCTTTAATGATTGTGGTATTTTGTATCAATAGTATCTGTGCAAGATTATCCTCACTTGAATCTATGCTTGGTCTAGAGTATAATCTTGTTCACTGACCCGTATCTGATCTTATCAGTTGTCTTATGTGTTTATCTGTAGCCTGGTCTTTGTCGTTAATGGTAATGGAGTATTGTGGATATACTGGTATTAGCCTCTGTCATCTATATTTTATGTGCACAATTCAGTGTCCTCCTTTTCTCCAATATTATCATGCTGGTCACAGACTCTTTCCATACCATCCAGGCCCTTACCCAGCTCAGTGTGTGGCCCTCAACTAGTCCAAAATTATCCCCTCCTCTCCCCTCCCATCTTCAGTAAGCTACAAAGTGAGTTCCCTTCCCTAAGCAAACACTTTCTTGACTTTTTACAGTAATGGGCTCATACAGTATTCATCCTTCTGTGATTGACTTATTTCACTCAGCATAATGTCCTCCAGATTCATCCATGTTGTGAGATGATTCACATATCCTTCATCGTTCTTTAATGTAGCACGCTATTCTATTTTGTGAATGTACCATATTTTGGTTATCCCCATTCACCTGTTGATGGGCATTTAGGTTGTTTCCATCTCTTTGCTATAGTGAATTGTGCTGCAATGAACATGGGTGTGTCTATGTCTGTTAGTGTCCTGTCTCTCACCTCTTTAGGATATATTCCTAGTAGTGGAATTTCTGCTTCAAGTGGTATTTCTATTTTCAGTTTTTTTAAGGAAATGCCATACCATTTGCCACAATGGTTGTACCATTTTACAGTCCCACCAGTAGTGTATGAGAGTTACAATCTCTCCCCAGCCTTGCCAGCATTTGTTATTTTCTGTCCTGTTGAACTTTGCTATCATTGCTGGGATGAGATGATTTCTCATCATTGTTTTGATTTGCATATTTCTAATGGCTAATGATCACGAGCAATTCCTCATGTGTTTGTTGGCCACCAGCTTATCTCCTTTAGTGAAGTGTCTGTTCATGTCCTTTGCCTGTTTTTGAATTGGATTGTTTGTTTTATTGGCATTGAAGTGTTGAAGTTTTCTATAGATTTTGAAGATAAATCCTTTGTCAAAAATGTCATAGGCAAATATTTTCTCCCAATCTGTAGGCTCTCTTTTTACCTTTTTGGAGAAGTCTTTCCATATGCATAAGAATTTAATTTTTAAAAAGTCTCAGCCATCTAGCTTCTCTTCCACCTCTTGTGTATTTTGGGTTATGATTGATAGTCTATTTATGCCACAAATTAGGGTCCCTAGATTTGCCCCTATTTTATCTTTGATGAATTTTATAGTTTTGGGTTTTACATATAAGTCTTTGATCCAATTTGAGTTTGTTTTTGTGTATGGGGTGAGGTATGGGTCTTGTTTCATTTTTCTGCAAGTGGATATCCAATTTCACCAGCACCATTTGTTGAAGAGGCTATCTCGTCCCCATTTAATGGGTTTTGGTCAAAGATCAGGTGTCCATAGATGGATGGTTCTACTTCTGGGTTTTTGATTCTGTTCCATTGGGTCTATCTGTCTATCCTTGTACCAATACCACACTGTTTTCACTACTGTGGCTGTCTAGTAGGTTTTGAGATCCAGGAGTGTGAGACCTCCCAATTTGTTCTTCTTCAGTAGTGCTCTGCTTATCCGAGGTATCTTTCCTTTCTGGTATTAATGATCTTGTTCAATAATTTCCACATTCTGCGGGATCACCTTTCTTTGGCATGGGTACAAATGTGTATCTCTTCCAGACAGTTAGCCAGGTAGCTGTCTTCCAAATCTCTTGGTATAGCCAAGTGCCTCCAGTGGGGCATCTGTTTGTTGAAACATCTCAGTGGGTATTCTGTCATTAAGAGTAGATAAGTCTAAGTATATACACTGGCTTGATATGTTAATGATATTTTTGAAGTCTTGTTAATCCTGATGAATTCATGATGAAGCAGAACACAGAGAAACCTTTACAATTCTGCCTCTGCTCCTCAGAGTTATGTGGCATTTATTCCAATACTTTACAACTTTTCACTAAACTTGAGGATACATATTTAGGAATTAAAGATAAAAATCCACTTATCACTGGGAAAACAGTTATTCCTACCATGCTAGAAATTGGTAGAATACACTGGAAACAACAGAACACACCAAATACTGCTGGCAGATGCACAGAAAATATTGCTAAAGATTTGAGGCAACGAGGCTTAGAACCAACTACATAGTGTGGGAGGTTGCTCTAGAGGTGGATGAAAGTATAAATGTTTTGAACATGTCTCAAATTGTGGGATGTGCTATATCCTATTTCAAAAAGATACAGTCTGTTAAGTGCTCTGTTATCTAAAGTTTCTTTTTAATACTTCATGATACAGCATTTTAAAGATCTACTTCTAAGTTTAGTTTGTTTTGATTCTTGGTTTTAAGAGTTGTCATAGCTGAGAAAGATGTTTTACAAAGATTGGTAACTTCAAATGAGAGAACCCCTTGGCTGTTCTTATTAGATTGTGAAACTCGCTATTTGTTCCATCCACTGATTATGCAAAACTATTTATTTATTCTAAAATTCCTCTTGTGAGCCATATTCAACAGTAAATGGCCCCTTCATGGAAAGTATAACAATAACCACTGTTGATACCAGGAGAAGTTCACAGATACCACATCACATGTACAATTCACCCATCGCATGATTCACGGGAATTTGTCAGAAAGCAGTTGAAAGCAGAGTGTGCATGGTGCTAAAGGATGTTATTGATGGGGCTAATTTCATGAAAGCATAACTTTAAACCATAATAGCCTCTTTACACACTTTGCAATAAGGACTAGTGTTATGAAAAATTTCCTCATCATTCCTTATCTCATTAATAAGAAAAAATTGAACTTAAAGTTGTACATTTGTCTTTTCAAAATGTCAGATGTTCCACATTTGCTGAATGACAGTAATATGCTGTCTTGGAGATATGTGTTCCTTCAAGGTAAAAATGAAGTTGCAACAATGATAAAGAGACAGATTGCTTTTTCAGGACCAAATCATGCTCTGGAGAGAGGATTGCAAAAGCAGAGGTTTGAGCATCTTGTCAACATAGTACCTACTTTTTTATTTTAAACATTTGTAAAACAATTGAAAGAAATGTCATAAAATAAACTCTTTTCATAGTACAAAACCATACTCTGAAATGAAAATATTTAGTACTTTTAGTCAGTGATGTGAATAAAAGTGCTCTGTTATCTAAAGTTTGTTTTTAATACTCCATGATACGGCATTTTAAAGATCTACTTCTAACTTTAGTTTGTTTTGATTCTTGGCTTTAAGGGCTGTCATAGCTGATAAAGATATTTTACAAAGGTTGGTGGCTTCAAATGAGAGAACACATTGGCTGTTCTCATTAGATTGTGAAACTCGCTATTTAGTTCCATCCACCAATTATGCAAAATTCTTTATTGTTGAGACTCTTCTAGAAATTCCCATCTTCTCTGATGTCAATCAGTTGTTGCAAACTAATTGGAAGGTGTTATATTTTCTACATGTTTAACCAATTAGTCCAAAAACTCCTCAAATCTTTTGAAAACGGTATTTTCTAACCTGCATTCAAATATTCTACATTTCAGCACATAGACACGAGAGATTTTAGACATTTTTTTTTTTCCAGAACAAAACCTCAACACTGGCAAGATGCCCAAACCTCTGCTTTTATAATCCTGTCTCTAGAGTATGAGTTGGTCCTAAAGAAGCAGTCTGTCTCTTTATCATTGTTGCAACTTCATTTTTACCTTGAAGGAACACATGTCTCCATGACAGCATATTACTGTCATTCAACAAGTGTGGAACATCTGACATTTTGAAAAGACACATGTATAACTTTAAGGTCAATTTTTTACTTATTAATGAAATAGGGAATGACGATGAAATTTTTTGTAACACTGAGATATCTGCTAGTCCTTATTGCAAAATATGTAAAGAGGCTACTACGGTTAAAGTCATGCTTTTATGAAATTAGTGCCATCAATAACATTCTTTGATGTCATTGCTGGCATGGTGCCTAAGGCATCTGACTACTAACCAGAAGGAAGATTGGGCGATCTACTTCCATAGAGATATTGCCTTGCAAACCCAAGGAAGGGTCACTATGAGTCGAAATCAACTTCACAGCAGTGAGCAGTGAGTAACATTCTTTAGCACTGTGTACACCCTGCTTTCAACTGCCTTCTGGCAAACTCCTGTAAATGATGTGATAGGTGAATTATACATGTGATGTGGTATCTGTGAACTTCTCCTGGTATCAACAGTGGCTACTCTTATATTTTCCATGAAGGGGTCATTTACTGTTGAATATGGCTCACAACAGCAATTTTGGATGTGTATCATTTTTGAAATAGAATCTGGCAGATTCCACAATTTGAGACATGTTCAAAACATTTATACTTTCATCCATCTGTATAGCAACCTCCCACACTATGTAATTGGTTTTAAGCCTTGTTGCCTCAAATCTTTAGCAGTATTTTCTGTGCATCTGCCAGCAGTATTTGGTGTTGTTTCCAGCGTATTCTACCAATTTCTATCATGGTAGGAAGAACTGCTTCCCCAGTGATAAGTGGATTTTTATCTTTAACTCCTAAATATGTATCCTCAAGTTTAGTGAAAAGTTGTGGGGTATTGGAATAAATGCCACATACTCTGAAGAGCACAGGCAGAATTGTAAAGGTTTCTCTGTGTTCTGCTTCCTTAGCATGAATTCATCAGGATTAGCAGGACTTCAAAAATATGATTAACATATAAAGCCAGTGAATATATTCTTAGACTTATCTACTGTTAATGACAAACCTTACCCTAACAGTTTTGATAATTTCAATTAAAAACATTTTGGCATATTTAGGGAAAACTCGTAATTGTTTTACTCATAATGTGGCTATTGAAAAGCACACGAGGAAGATTATCATCCTTTCACTTCTCTTGTTCTCAGATGCTTGCGTATTAGTCATGAGTCTACAATTTCACAGTAACAATTTTAAAATCATACACTCGTGAAGTGAGGATTAGTTAGTTAAAACGAAATAATACCTATCAGTCCACTTAGAGCTAGACATTCCCTGAAATGAAAGTAAAGCTGTGCTTGAGGGAGCCTTGGTCAGCATCTCCAGGTTGGAGAACTCCATTTTACATGGCTCAGATGCTCTCTCTGACCATGTGATGCACAGGTGAGTGAGGGTCAGCCTGTGTGTCACTACCTGTATCAGAGCAGTTATCAAGTTGAATGTTAAGCCTCTGTGCACACATAGATTTGATTGGAGTGCATTGAAGGTGCATGTGTACTGAACAAACACTTCAAGGAGCTTGTTTTGGAAGAAGTGTGATAAGTAGCAGACAGGAAGTTGAGGAAAGTTTTTCTTTAATTTTTTTTTTTTTTTTTAATCTAGGTAGAGGAGATGTGAGTATTCTAAAAAGCTGAGGGAAAGGGCCCCTGGAAGAAAAGTGGGAGGTGCGAGAGGAGAGATAATTGAGTGAGTCATGAATAAAGAAAGGGAACCCTAGGATTTAGAAAACCCAGGAAAGGATTAGCCCCTTACTTCATAAGAGGCCACATCTAGGTAAGTCAAGAAGTTGAGGTTGGGTTACAGGTCCTTAGTAACTTTGGAGATGAAAGTAGAGAGTTGAAGGAGTCCATGCTTCAGCTCATTTCCTCAGAAGGGAGAGGCAGGGTCATGTGCTGGAAGAAAGGAGCCAAATGGAAGGTTAAAGGAAAGAAAGAAAAATTTGCAGAATCTGGAGAGTTAACAAGAGCGCAGGTTAGTTTTCTCCCAATTAGAGATTACTCACCTTGTTCCTCCTCCAAGAACTAACTGGAATATGAAAATCAATATTAGTATTGGGAATCATCAGGAAACCCTGCAACCCAAAGAGAAGGTCAGAGTAAGAGTAGCATACTTGTTTCTATATAGACAGACAACTACAGTATATACAACTACAGTATATATACAGTATATACTCAGCAAGTACAGTAAATAGATGCTGAGACCACATGCTGGGAACTTTCACTTTCCAATGAGAAGATGGAAACATTTCCCAGGCACTTTGAGTGTATAAACTTTTAAGGAAGAAGAAATATGGTCAAGTGTCTAATTGGTTTTGTTATACATTTAAAATCATCACATGAAGACTTTAGAAATATTGCCTTTGTCTGGTCATATTTTATAAAATTCTCTTCATCTACAGCTCTAAAATTAGAGTCATCATCACTAGTGACATGCTGAATCATTTTTCTTCAGAGCTACTCTGTGCTTAGTTATATGACAGACAGTATTATTGGAGTCAGATTCAAACCGCAAGGACCCATTTACGTGATGTAATATCAATCTTAACCCCCTTCCCTCCAATAATATTATATTTTCCTACTGTGTAACTTACTCTGTGTCTTTTCAAAGTGATCTCTAAGAGGTTCATTTATAGTGACATTCAGAAATTGATTGTGAGGACATAAGGTGTACCTTCAGGAATAATTACTGATTTGATACTACTGCACGTGGGTTCACATGCTCAACTGTGCACTTCCTTTACCAGTTCTGACATTGATTGAAGTTGTTTTCTAGTTAGTGTGTTTTCCCCAAGCAGCATTTGGTATTCAGAATAAAGCAATTGAGAGTCTGCCCAGGAATGTAAATCTTGTGAGGACTCTTACATAATTTGACTCCATCTTTTCCAAGGGATGTGTTTTTGAGGGACAATTCTGATATCTGAGCATATGCCATATGTTCTTCATAACCTGTAGCCCTGGAGCATATTGCCTGACACATGGTTAACTTTTAGCAAATAGTTACTAGTGTAATAGGATCAAGTCATGAATGTATGTAGGTTTTCCACCTCTACTTGTTCTTCTCTGTGTCTTTGTCATCTCTTAAACTCTTGGGCCTTATTTAGATTAGGGTAATCAGATCTATTGCCATCAGTTAGAGGAACACATGAGAAACAGGGAAGATGTGTTTGCAATAATCCTTATTTCTTGGGATTAGACTTCATAGAGGACAAAAAAAGAAAGAAAGAAAAAGAAAAAGTCAATACTGGGGATGGGTAAAGTTTAATTTGATGGGATAGTTAAGGTAATGTATCTAGTTGGCTAGGCCATACTTCTCTGTGGTTCAGCAGATATTATGTAATCACCCTCCATTTTGTGATATAATGTAAGCAGCCAATCAGTTGAAAGCCAATCAGTTTCCTTGGCCTGCAAATATGGATGTTCTGGCAAAGCTTTCTCTAGATCCTGCATCTGACTCATCATCCTCCAATTCCAGTTCTTGGAACATGAGTATGCAAACTACAGCCTGAGCTGCAGATCTTGGGATTCATCAGCTCCCACAACCCCATGAACCAGCAGCCTGTTGCCTGACCTTCTGATTTTATGTTTAGCAGTTCCTGCAACCATATGAATCCAGAGAAGCCTCCAGACTAATGTCTGACCCATGGATTTGGGACTTAGAAGCCTCCACAACTTAGTGACCTGAAAAGATAAAGCAAATGGAGGTCTTACGTTCTAGTGACAAATAGAAGCTTCTAGGAGGTCATAATAGACTTAGCCTCACAAAAGCATTTCTGTATGATACCCGGATGTATCTCCTCCTAGAAGGGTCCATCATGATGCCTTCAATCCTTCCCTTCATAGGGGGATTTTTCATGATTACCTAGATTTACCTCCTCCTAGGAGAGTGTGTCATGACTCACTATATCCATTTCCCCTCAGGAGTATTCATCATGACTCTTCAGATGCTTCACCATAAAATAGGGCCTGTCATGCTTCCCTGAATCCTTCTCTGCAAAGGAAGGCTTATGGTAATTCCTCAGATATATCTCTTAGTAAAGCTCATCATGACTAACCAGATCCATTTCCTCTTAGAAGGGTCCATCAGGATTTCTCAGATATATATCTCTCCCAGAAGGGCTTGTCATCATCCATCCAATTTGTCTGCTTAAGTCCCTCATTGACTGCCCAGGAACAAAACAGTAAAGCCCCAGAAAGAACCTCTGGCAAGTCTTCTCCATATCAGAAGGGGCCAGCACCATTCATCACTCATTCAGCATTCCCAAAAAACAGCAAAGCAGACTATGCATTGGCACTCTCCATGAAAAAGAAGCAAAATCTTGTTTTGGAAATAAGCAGCAAAATGATTCTAAAGGCTCTTTCCCCAACCATTAGAAATTTTGCTTAAATTATTCACCTAAAAGATATCAGACTCATACCTTGGACTCTTCTTTCTACTCAAGTAATAGCCAGAAATCATTTGATTCACATATTTCCCCTCTGTGGCATAAATATAGACAAAGTCCAGACAACAAGGATTCTGATACAGATCTGTTACCTGCATGGGCTACCCCTATCTCTATACTGGAGCTCTGATTCTCACCTCTCTCAACCAAGAAGGAAACAGAGGGCCAAGTCTTCTGATTCTGAACTGTGTCCACATTGAAGAAGTCAGCCTTTTGTAAAGAACACTGCTCACATGTTTTTAGGGAAAAATCTTGTTGTTGTTGTTAGGTGCTGTCGAGTCATTTCCGACTCATAGCGACCCCATGCACAGCAGAATGAAACACTACCCGATCCTGCACCAGCTCCGTAATCCCTGCTATACTTGAGCCCATCATCGCAGCCACCTTGTCAATCCATCTTGTTGAAGTCCTCCCCCTCTTTCGTCAACCCTCCACCCTACCAAGCATGACATCCTTCTCCAGGGAATGGTCCCTTCTGACAACACGACCAAAATGGGTGAGATGAAGTCTGGCCATTCTCTCTTCCAAGGAGCATTTTGGGTGCACTTCCTCCAGGACAGATCTGTTAATTCTTTTAGCAATTCACGGTACTTTCAGCATTCTTTGCCAGCACCACAACTCAAAAGCATCAACTCTTCTTTGGTCTTTCTTATTCATTGTCCAGCTCTCACATGCATATG
>NW_006924098.1:0-462 GCF_000298275.1 Orycteropus afer afer
ATTTCCACAATCTGTGGGATCACCTTTCTTTGGAATGGGTACAAATATGGATCTCTTTTAGTCAGTTGGCCAGGTAGCTGTCTTCCAAATCTCTTTGCATAACCGAGTGAGTGCCTCCAATGGGGCATCTGTTTGTTGAAATATCTCAATGGGTATTCCATCAATTCCCAGGGCCTTGTTCTTCGCCAATTCTTTCATTGCAGCTTTGACTTCCTCCTTCAGTACCATTGGATCTAGATCATATGCCACTTCCTGATATGGATGTACCTTTTGGTACAGTGATTCTGTGTATTCCTGCTATCTTCTCTTGATGTTTCCTGCATCATTCAATATTTTGCCCATAGAATCTCTCAATAGTGCAATTCGAGGCTTAAATTTTTTCTTCAATTCTTTCAGTTTGAGAAATGCTGAGCACATTCTTTCCTTTTGGTTTTCAAACTCCAGGTCTTTGCACATTTCATT
>NW_006924098.1:2967-4098 GCF_000298275.1 Orycteropus afer afer
TGCTATTCATAAGGTTTTCCCTGGCCAATTTTTTGAGAAGTGGATGGCCTTCTCCTTCTTCCTAGTCTGTCTCAGTTTGTAAGCTGGGCTGATACCTGTGCACCATGTGCATCCTGCTGGGTTAGAAACATCAGTGGCTCAGCCTCAAAACTCACATCAACACGTCACTATGGTAGGACAAACCGACCGATAATTTGTCTCCCTGTTGGAATCCTCTCGTGCCACTCTTACCTGGGTTCCTGCGGCTGACTCCTCCTCTGTCCAGATTCCTAGGCCTTTTTTCTCCTTTCTCCTGCTCTCCCGCCCTGCTGCTTTGGGCGTGCCTGAGTTCCTCTCCACACCTGGATCCCTGCGGCTGACTGCTTCTTTGTCCAGGTTCCTGGCTTTTTTTTAATCCCCTTTCTCCCACTCTCCCACCCTGTTGCTTTGGGCATGCCTGATTTCCCTCTACTCACCTGGATCTCTGCAGCTGCCTGCTTCTCTGTCAGGGTTCCTGGCTTTTAATCCCCTTTTTCCTGTTCTCTCTAACTGCTGCTTTGGGCGTGCCTGAGTTCCTCTCCTCACCTGGATCCCTGTGACTGACTTACTGTTTCAGAAACCCAGCAGGGATCACTATGAGTCAGAATTGACTCCATGGCAGGTAATTTTTTTTTCTTTTACTAGTTCTACTAATATTACTCTCTGATTCCTTCTGATCTCCTTCTGACCAACAAATTGAAAAAAGCAGTACTGTGGGTTGAATCATATTCTCCTATCATGGATTGAGTAGTGCCCCCCAAAGTATGTATCAACTTGGCTGGACCATGATTCTTAGTGGTCTGGCAGTTATGTAATAATATATTCATACCTCACGATATGACCTGATACAATAAGCCTATCAGTTGTAAAGGGATTAAGGTGGGGTGCAACACCCTTACTCACATCACAGCCCTGATCCAATGTATAGAGAGTTTCCCTGGGGCATGGCTTGCATCACCTTTTATCTTACAAGAGATAAAAGGAGAGAGAAATGAGCAGAAAAGGTGGGATCTGACTACTAACAAGAAAGAAGAGCCAGGAGCAAAGCATGTCCTTTGACCCAGGCTCTGTTCAATGAGAACCTCCTAGACCCAGGAGAAGATTGATGCCAAG
>NW_006924098.1:7073-7609 GCF_000298275.1 Orycteropus afer afer
GGTGTTTTGCAGATTCTACATTATTCTTCAGCATTGCATAGTATTGCATTGTGTGTATCTACCATAATTTGGTTATCCATTTCTCAGTTGATGGACACCTAGGTTGTTTCCATCTTTTGGCTATTGTAAATAGTGCTGTAATGAGCATGAGTGTGTATATATCTGTTCTTGTCATGGCTTTCACTTCTTTAGGGTATATACCTAGTAATGGAATGGCTGGGTCAAATGGTATTTCTAATTCCAGCTTTCGAAATAATTGCCATACTGCTTTCCACAATGGTTGTACCATTTTACAGTCTCACCAGCAGTGTATGAGAGTTCCAATCTCTCCACAGCCTTGCCAGGATTTGTTATTTTGTGTTGTTGAACTGTGCTACTAGTGCTGCAGCAAGATGGTACCTCATTGTTGTTTTGATTTGCATCTCTCTAATAGCTGATGCATAGGAGCTCTGGTAGCATAGTGGCTAAAACACTTGACTGCTAACCAGAAGGCTGGCGGTTCAAACCCACCAGCCACTCCTCAGAAGGAAGGTTGG
>NW_006924098.1:10628-11368 GCF_000298275.1 Orycteropus afer afer
AAGTCTCCCACTATGACTATGGAGTCATCTATTTGGATTTTCAACTCTTTTAAAGTTTGATTTATGTATTTTGGGGCTCTTCCAATGGGTCCATAAATATTTAATATGGTTGTATCTTCATGTTCAATTAATCCTTTAATCATTATATAAAGACCTTCCTTGTCTTGTATGGTGGTTTTTGTCTTAATGCCAATTTGATCAGAAATTAATATTGCCACTCCTGCTCTCTTACAGTTGCCATTTGCTTGATATATCTTTTTCCGACCTTTAATTTTTAATCTATTTTTGTCTTTATCTCTAAGGTGTGTCTCTTGTAAGCAGCATATTGATGTGTTTTATTTTCTTATCCACTCTGCAGATCCCCATCTCTTGAATGGTGCATTTAATCCATTAAAATTCAGGGTAATAATTGATAAGTTTGAATTTGTTGCTGTCATTTTGTTATGTGTTTTTTCATGGTGTCCCTGGATTCTTTGTTCCATATTATTTTCTGTGCTGAGCCCATTATGTTTATGAATCATATTATCATTTCCTTTGTTGCTGTTGTTTCAGTATATGCTGAATATTTGTGCTTGTCCTCTTCTTTATTGTGTTGTGAAGGTTTATCATTTTTCTTTGAGGTTACCCCATGATTTATAATTTTCGTCCCGAGTTTAGAACAGTCCATTCTATCTTGCAACTCTCTTAACTTCCTCACCATTTAGAAGTTCTGTAACTACACAGTCTTTTCCCTCTTTTTG
>NW_006924098.1:13890-18929 GCF_000298275.1 Orycteropus afer afer
ACACAAAGGGAAAACAGCTATATGAAGAAAGAGGCACAAATTGAACTGATGCATCTATAAGCCAAGAAACACCAAGGATGACCAAGATCACCAAAAGCTAGGAAGAGGAATGTGAAGATCTTCCCCTGGAGCCTTCAGAGAGAGCATGGCCCTGCTGACACCTTGATTTCAGACTTATTGCCTTGAGAACTGTGAGTCAATACATTTCTGTGGTTTTAAGTCCTCCATTTGTGGTACTTTGTTAAGGCATCCCTAGGGAACGAATACAAGCAGATATTTACATTTACCACTAGTACTTATTGGTAGACAGGACCCATCCCCAGAGGCAGAAAGGGAGGGAATGCTGGGGACAACAAAAATGGCAGGAACCAGGTAAGGGGTGGCAGACAGGACCCATTCCCAGAGGCAGGAAATGGAGGGAACACTGGGGACAAGAAAGTGGCAGGATCCAGGTACGAATCAGGTAAGGCGAGGGTGGAGAGGTCGCCAACAGCTAAGGGAGATGAACTTGTCTGCCAGTTTGTAAAACTGTGGTGGCTTGCACATTGCTATGAGGCTTGAGGCTGTGCCTCCATTGTTTCAAGTACCAGCAGGGTTGCAAATGGTGCACAGGTTTTAATGCAGCTCACAGACTGAGACAGACTAGGAAGAAGGAAGAAGCCATCAACTTCTCAAATAATTGGCCAGGGAAAATCTTATGAACAGCAGAGAAACACTGTCTGATACATTACTGGGAAACTTTATGAATAGCCTGGAAACATTGTCCAATACAGTGCAGGAAGATCAGCCATTTAAGTCAGAAGGCCCTCAAAATAGGACTGGGAAAGAGTTGCCTCATCAGAGTAGAACGAACCTTAATGATATGGATAAAGTAAATCTTTCGGGATCTCCATTTGCTGACATGGCACAACTCAGATTGAGGAGAAACAGCTGCAAACATCCATTAATAATTGGAACATGGAATGTATGAAGTATGGATCTAGGAAAATTGGATGTTGTCAAAAATGAGGTAGAACACATGAAGATTGATATTCTAGGCATTAGTGAGCTGAAATGGACTTTGGCCACTTTGAATCAGACAACCATATGATCTACTATGCCGGGAATGACAATTTGAAGAGGAATGGTGTAGCATTCATCATCACAAAGGATGTTTCAAGATCTGTCCTGAAGTATAATGCTGTGAGTGATAGGATAATATCCATACGGCTGCAAGGAAGACCCGTTAATAAGACTATTATTCAATTTACACACCAACCACCAAAGCCAAAGGTGAGGATTGAAGATTTTTATCAACTTCTGCAGTCTGAAATTGACTGAACTTGCAATCAAGATGTGTTAATTATCAATGGTGAATGGAATGCAAAAGTTGGAAACAAAGAAGAATCACCAGTATTGGAAAATTTGGCCTTGGTGACAGAAAAAATGCTGAAGATTGCATGATAGAATTTTGCAAGACCAACAACTTATTCATTCTAAGTGCCGTTTTTCAACAACACAAACAGAGGCTATTATACACATGGACTTCACCAGATGGAGTACACAGGAATCAGATTGACAACGCCTATGGCAAGAGGTGATGAAAAAGTTCAATATCTTCAGCCAAAATCAGGCCAGGAGCTGCTCATATGCAAGTTCAACTTGAAGTTGAAGACAAAGCAAGTCCACAAGAGCCAAAATATGACCTTGAATATATCCCTCCTGAATGTAGAGAGCATCTAAAGAATAGATTTGATACATTGAACACCAATGACTGAAAATCAGAAGAATTGTGGAATGACATCAAGAATATGATCCATGAAGAAAGCAAGAGGTCATTAAAAAGACGAGAAGGAAAGAAAAGACCAAAATGGATGTCAGAAGGGACTGTGAAGCTTGCCCTTGAGCAGAGAGTAGCTAGAGCAAATGGAAGACATGACAAGAAAAAAGAGCGGAACAGAAGATTTCAAAGAGCATCTTGAGCAGACAAAGTCAATTACTATAATGAAATGTGCAAAACTTGGAGTTAGAAAACCAAAGGGAAGAACACGCTTGGTGTTTCTCAAGCTGAGAGAACTGAGGAAAAAATTTAAGCCTAGGGTCACAATATTGAAAGATTCTATGTGCAAAATATTGAATGATGCAGGAAGCACCAAAAGAAGATGGAAGGAATACATAGAGTCGTTGCACCAAAAAGAACTGATCAATCTTTATCCATTTCAGCAGGTGGCATGTGTTCAAGAACTAATGGTATTGAAGGAAGAAATTGAAGCTGCACTGAAGGAATTGGCAAAGAACAAGGTGCCAGGAATTGATGGAATACCCATTGAGATGTTTCAACAAACAGATGCCCTGCTGGAGGCACTCAATTGGCTATGCAAAGGGATTTTGAACACAGCTACCTGGCCAACTGACTGGAAGAGATTTATATTTGTACCCATTCCAAAGAAAGGTGATCCCACAGAACATGGAAATTATTGAACAATATTGTTAATATTGCATGAAAGTAAAATCTTACTGAAGATAATTAAAAAATGGTTGCAGCAGTATATTGACAGAATTTCCAGAAATGCAAGCTGGATTCAGAAGAGGACACGAAATGAAGGATATCATTGTTGATGTCTGATGGATCTTGGCTGAAAGGAAAGAATATCAGAAAGGTGTTTACTTGTGTTTTATTGACTATGCAAAAGCATTTGACTGTGTAGGTTGTAACAAATTTTGGATAACATTGAGAAGAATGGGAATTCCAGACACTTAATTGTATTCATGAGAAATCTGTACATAGACCAGGAAGCTGTCGTTCAGACAGAACAAGGGGACACTGCATGGTTTAAAATCAAGAACGGATTGCATCAGGGTTGTATCCTTTCTCCATACTTATTCAATCTATATGCTGAGCAAATACTTTGAGAAGCTGGACTATATGTAGAAGAATGTGGCATCAGGATTGGAGGAAGAATCATTAACAATCTACAATACGCGGACGACACAACTTTGCTCGCTGAAAGTGAAGATGACTTGAAGCACTTACTGATGAATATTGAAGACTACAATCTGCAGTATGGATTACACTTCAATATAAAGAAAACAAAAATCCTCACAACGGTACCAATAAGCAGCATCATAATAAAAGGAGAAAAGATTGAAGTTGTCAAAGATTTTACAGTGTTTGGTTCTACAATCGACACCAATGGAAGCAGCAGTCAGGAAATCAGACGATGTATAGCACTGGGCAAATTGGCTGCAAAGGACCTCTTTCAAGTGCTGAAGAGCAAAGATGTCTCCTTGAAGACTAAGGTGCACCTGACACAAGCCATGGTATTTTCAATCGCCTCATATGCATGTGACAGCTGGACAATGAGTAAGGAAGATGGAAGAAAAGTGATGCTTTTGATTTGTGGTGTTTGCAAAAAATGCTGAAAATACCATGGACTGCTAAAAGAACTAACAAATCTGTTCTGGATGAAGTGCAGCCAGAATGTTCCTTGGATGCGAGAATGACCAGACTTTGTGTCACCTACTTTGCTCATATTGTCAGAAGGGACCATTTCCTGGAGAAGGATGTCATGCTTGACAAGGTGGAGGGTTGATGAAAGAGGGGAAGGCCCTCAATGAGATGGACTGACATAGTGGTTATGGCGATTCTCTCAAGTATAGCAAGAATCATGGAGCTGGCTTAGACCTGGGCTGTGTTTCGTTCTGCTGTGCTGTGCATAGGGTCGTTATGAGTCAGAGACGACTCCATGGCAACTAACAACAACAACAACAACTAGTACTTAATGGGAACTTAACCTCAGGTAGTAATTCAGCCACATATTTCTTATTGTATTATATTTTGAGCATGAACCCCATAATGATATTCCTGAAAAGTAGTACTTTTAACCTTCAGTATAATTAGCTGTATTTATTGCATTTAGATTTTAGCACCACAAGGAGACCTGGTAGCACAATGGCTAAGCACTCAGCTGCTAACTATAAGGTTGAAGGTGGGAACCCACCTGGTGGCTCCATGGGAGAAAAGACCTGGCAATCTGCTCCCAGCCAAGAAAACCCTATGGGCAGTTATTTTGTCATATGCAGTTACTGTAAGTAAAAAACTGGCTCAAAGCCACCCAAACACAATAACAATAACCCTAGACATTTAGATTATAGTCCAAATGTCTCCTGGGAAAATAAATTCAGAAAAAAGTTCTAAAGATGACAAACTGTTAAATAAGAATTCAACATAATTATTGAGCTGTGTTTTAAATACTTGTATCCCTTGAAATGTCCAGTAAGTTTATTATATATGCAGTCTCTGGATTATGAACATCCAATTTATGGACCACTCCTACTTACCCTTTAATGCTATGTAAATTTGCCTTCACTTTGAAATGATTTAACCAGCTCCTACTTGCAACAAATTCTTCATCACAATCACCATCACTTGCTTTTAAATCATTGAAAAGTCTTCAAGCCTTTCCTCAGTCTAAATAAGAACTGTATGCACCTAGTCCAATCTACCTACAAATTCTTGAAGACACAGTTAGGAATGGATCTCTTACACAGAACCTGCCTGTATATGCCTATGTAAGATGTCTGTGAATCTATGGAAATCTCATCTTTGCACAAGGAGAAAATAAGAGGTTCTGCCCAACTTGAACAAATAAAATTCTTAAGTATATAGATGAAACTGTCAAGTATTGCTTTCTTTGCTTTTCAATATTTTGTGAAGTAATTCTAAACTCTTCAATATAGAAAATCCAAAAACCAAAAATTAAATTCTTCAACTCATATCTTTGGTAAAAGTATTTTTGTCAACACTAGAACCACTTCAATTTGTCTCACATTTTGTTCCAGAAGACTTCATTGTTTTTTCCTTTTACTTTAAGAAAAACCAATAGCTTTATTTTTCCTCGATATACATTTAGAAAATAGGTCTCAGAAAAGGTTTCATGACATAGAACAGGAGACTAAGTACAAAGTCAAGAGTTTTAAACCCAAGGGTCACAGCAGCTAAGGCCTTCCCATTGGAAGCGTGTTCTTCCCTTTTGGTTTTCTAACTCCAGGTCTTTGCA
>NW_006924099.1:0-754 GCF_000298275.1 Orycteropus afer afer
CTTGAATATATCCCTCCTGAATTTAGAGACCATCTAAAGAATAGATTTGATATATTGAACACCAGTGACCAAAAACCAGAATTGTGGGATGACGTCAAGAACATCATCCATGAAGAAAGCAAGAGGTCATTAAAAAGATGAGGAAAAAAAAGACCAAAATGGATGACAGAAGAGACTCTGAAGCTTGCCATTAAGTGGAGAGTACCCAAAGCAGATGGAAGAAATGACAAGATAAAAGAGCTGAACAGAAGATTTCAAAGAGCAGCTTGAACAGACAGAGCCAGTTACTACAATGAAATGTACAAAGTCTTGGAGTTATAAAACCAAAAAGGAAGAGCACGCTTGGCATCTCTCAAGCTGAAAGAACTGAGGAAAAAATTTAAGCCTCAAGTAAAATAGTGAATAATGCAGGAGGCATCAAAAGAAGATGGAAAGAATACATAGAGTCACTGTACCAAAAAGAACCGGTAGATCTTCATCCATTTCAGGAGGCGGCAGATGATCAAGAACCAGTGATACTGAGGAAAGAAGTCGAAGCTGCACTGAAGGAATTGCCAAAGAACAAGGCTCCAGGAATTGACAGAATACCCATTGAGATATTTCAACAAACAGATGCCCCATTGGAGGCACTCACTCAGTTATGTCAAGAGATTTGGCAGACAGATACCTGGCTAACTGACTGGAAGAGATCCATCTCTGTACCCATTCCAAAGAAAGGTGATCCCACAGAATGTGGAAATTATCGAACAATATC
>NW_006924099.1:1163-6071 GCF_000298275.1 Orycteropus afer afer
GTACCTGAGGTACTTGACTGCTAACCAGAAGGCTGGCGGTTCAAAGCCACCAGCCACTCCTCGGAAGGAAGATTGGGCAATCTACTTCCGTAGTCCTACTGCCTTGGAAACTCAAGGAGGGGTTGCTGTGAGTTGGGGCCAACTCGATGGCACATTAATGACAACAACATTCAATCTGTATGCTGAGCAAATAATCCGAGAAGCTGGACTATGTGAAGAAGAACATGCATCAAGATCAGAGGGAGAATCATTAACAACCTGCGTTACACCAACCACACAACTTTGCTTGCTGAAAGTGAGGATGACTTGAAGCACTTACTGATGAAGATTGAAGAGTACACTCTGCAGTATGGATTACTTCTCAGTATAAGGAAAACAAAAATCCTCACAACTGGACTTATAAGCAACATCACAATAAACGTAGAAATGATTGAGGTTGTCAAAGACTTCACATTGGTTGGTTCTATAATCAACACCAATGGAAGCAGCAGTCAGGACATCAGACAACATATAGCACTGGGCAAGTCAGTTACAAAAGACCTCTTTCAAGGCTGAGGAGCAAAGATGTCTCTTTGCAGACTAAGGTGCACCTGACGGAAGCCATGGTATTTTCAGTCACCTCGTATGCATGTGAGAACTGGACAATGAATAAGGAAGACCGAAGAAGAATTGATGCTTTTGAGTTGTGATGCTGGCAAAGAATGCTGAAAGTTCCTAAAGTTCCTTGGACTGGTGAAAGAACTAACAAATCTGTCCTGGAGGAAGTACAGGTGGAAAGCTTCCTTGGAAGTGAGAATGGCCAGACTTCGTCTCATTTTAGTCATGTTGTCAGAAGAGACCATTCCCTGGAGAAGGATATCATGCTTGGTAAGGTGGCAGAGTCAACGGAAGAGTTGAAGGCCTTCAACGAGATGGACTGACACAGTGGCTGCAGCAATGGGCTCAAGTAGAGCAGGGATCACGAAGCTGGTGTGGGACTGGGTGGTGTTTCGTTCTGCTGTGCATAGGGTCACTATGAGTAGGAGACGACTCAACGACACCTAACAACACAACATATATATGTATATATATATAGAGAGAGAAAGATAAACAAGGATATTGAAGACTAGAAAAACCCTGTAAACCAACTAGACCTAATAGACATGTTTAGAATACTCCACCCAAAATCAGAATAATAAACATTTTCAGAAGTCCACACAGAACATTTTCCAAGAGAGACTCTATGTTAGACCACAAAACAAATCTCAGTAAATTTAAAAATAGTGAAATAATATAAAATATCTTTTCCAGCTGCAGTGGAATGAAGTAAGAAATCAATAACTGAAGGAAATTGGGAAATTTCGCAAATAAGTAGAAATTAAACAACAGATTCTTAACCAGTGGGTCAAAGAAAAATTATGAGTAAATTTAGAAAATAATTTCAAAACAAATAAAAATAAAAGTACAACATAACGAAACTTATGTGATACAGTGAAAGCAGTGCTAAAAGGGAGATTTATGGTTTAAAGTGCCTCCATTTAAAAAAAAAGAAGAAGAAGAAAATCTTAGTAACTTACCTTTTTACTGTAAGGGTCAGAGAAAGAAGAGTGAATAAACCCAGAGCAAGCAGGAGAAAGTAAATAATAAGAAATAAATAGAAAATGGGAAAAGAATAGAATTAACAAAACCAAAAATTGGTACTTTGAAAGATCAACAAAATTTATCAACTTATAGCTAGACCAAGAAAAAAAGAAGACTCAAATTAATAAAATCAGGAATGAAAGTGGGGACATTACTATTGGCTTTTACAGAAATAAAAAAGATTATAAGAGAATACTATGAACAATTTTATGCCAAAAATGAGATAGCCTGGATGAATTAACAGATTCTTAGAACACACAAATTACCAAAACTGACTCATGAAGAAATAGAAAAATTGAGTAAACCTCTTGTAAGTTAAAGAATTGGTAATCAAAAAACCTAAAAAAATCAAAATAAAAAGCAGTCCAGGATCAAGTGGGTTCACTAGTGAATCCTACCAAGCATTTAAAAAAGAACTGTTGTTAGTGCCATCTAGTCAGTTCCTACTCATAGCAACCCAGTGTACAACAGAATGAAACACTGCCCAGTGTTGCACATCTGCCATCCTTACAATTGTTGCCATGCTTGAACCCAGTATTACCCTGATGTAAAAGCCAGACAAAGACATCACCAGAAAAGAAAACTACAGACCGATATTCTTTGTGAATATGTTGTTGTTAGGTGCCATGGGGTCTTTTTTTCACTCATAGGAACCCCGTGAGACAGAGTAGAACCGCCCCACAGGGTTTTCTAGGTTGTAATCTTTACAGGAGGAGTTTGCCAGACCTTTTTCCCATAGAGCCACTGGGCAGATTCAAACTGCTAACCTCTGGGTTAGCAGCCGAGCACTTCACCATTGGGCCACTAGGGCTCCATTTCTGAATATAAACCAATGTTCATAGATTGTGAGACTTAATATTTATATGATGGCAGTACTCCTCTAATTTATCTATAGATTAAGTGTAATTCCTATCAACATTCCAGTGGCTTTTTTGCAGAAATGAAAAGGCCAACCCTCTGATTCACATGGAATTCTTCAAGGGGCTTCAAATAGCCAAAAACAATCTTGAAAAAGAACCAAGTAGGCGGACTCATACTTCCCAATTTCAAAATGTACCATAAAGCTACAGTAATTAAAATAGTGTACTACTGATATAAGGATAGGTCAGTGGAATAGAATTGAGAACCCAATATGTAAACCATTTGGTTTTCAGCAAGGGTGCCAAGACCATTCAGTAAGGAAATAAAAGTCTCATTAACAAATGGTGCTTGGCAGCTGGAACTCTGCATGCAAAAGAATGAAGTTGGACCCATATCTCACACCATAACTCAAAATGGGTCAAGGATCTAAATGTAAGAACTGAAAAACCTTAAGCTCTTGAAAGAAAACATAGGGGTAAAGTTTTAAGATCTTGTTTTGGACACTAGATCTTCACGTATGACACAGAAGCACAGGTCACGAAAGACTAAATAGATAAATTGAACTTCATCAAAATTCAAAACTTTTGTGCATCAAAGGACTTTACCAACAAAATGAAGAGACCAACTACAGAATGGGAGAAAATAAAATATATGATAAAACAACTCAACCAAAAGAATTTGAATAGACATTTCACCAAAAAAGGTATACAGATGGCCAGTAAGCACTTGAAAAGATGCTCAACATCATTAGTTACTAGAGGAATGCAAATCAAAACTATAATAAAATACTACTAAACACCCATTAGAATAGCTATTATCAGGGAAAAAGAAAATAACAAATGGTGGTGGTTATGTGGAGAGATTGAGAGTCTTGTTCATTGATGTAAACTGATGCAGTCACTGTGGAAAACAGTTTGGTGTTTCCTCAAAATAAAGAATTACTATGTGACCCAGAAATTCTACTCCTAAGTATAAGTCCAAAAGACTTGAAAGCAGAGACTCAAAACACGTGTATGTGCACAGTGTTCATTGCAGTATTATTCACAATAGCCAAAAGGTAGAAATAACCCAAGTATCTATCAACAGATAAATGACTGAACAAAATGTGGTATATCCATACAATGAACTGTTATTTAACCGTAAAGAGAAATGAAGTTGTGATACATGCTGTGGCATGGATAAAGCTAGACTCAGCGGTGACTACTGTGTACACAGACTCTACTCACATGTGCCTTGCTTGCTTTCTCCACAACTATATCTGACAAACCTGATATGGCTGAGATTGAGAAATTCAGTGAGTCAAAACTGAAGGAGACAGAAATTCAAGAGAAAAACCCACTGCCTTCAAAAGAAATGATCATACCGGAGAAGCAAGTGGGCAAATTGTAATGAGGCAACACTGCCAGTATGCATTCCATAACTATCACTGCCTTCCTATTTTCCTTTTTTTTAACTGTTTATAAGATATAAAGAGGTTGGATCAAGTTTAAGTGACTGTGCTGCCACTTTCATATCAAAGAGTCAAGAACTAACAACAAAAGCAGGCCTGGCTGGCAGGGAAGGAAAAGAACTTGTATGTTAGTGAAGGAAAGAGCTGGGTGGTACAACGGTGAATAAACACCTACCGTAAAAGCAAAGCTGGTCCAGGGTGTCCTACAGGCGTAAAATGCAGTTTAATCACAAACAAACTAACTCAGCGCCATCGAGTCAATTTCGACTCATAGCAACTCCTCCTTAGGTTTCCGAGGTGGTATCTCTATGGAAGTAGATTGCCCAGTCTTCCTTCCGAGGAGTGGCTAGTGGATTTGAACTGCCAGCCTTCTGGTTAGCAGTCAGATACCTTAGGCACTACACCACTAGAGCTCTTTTATTTTTGTTCACATGATTTTTTTTTTTTCTTTTTTTGTGATTTGGGTGAAAATTTACAGAGCAAATACACTTTCCATACAGCAGTTTACATACACTTTGTCTCATGACATTGACCACAGTTTAGCACAATGCAACATCTCCCCTCCCACTTCCGATAGTTACCTCTTCCCTGTGTCCATCTCTCCATGCACTCCTACTCCCTGAGCTGTCTCCCTGTGCCTGAACAGCCCTTCTTTCTCTCATGCTTGTTCTCTCCAAGGAGTGTATCTACCTCAGGTAAATGCTCAACTGATACGCCTGTCTATTGTTTGGCTGGAAGCCACAGGTGTGCGTTCAATTCCAGACCTGAAGGGAAGCTAGGGGCCATAGTCTCAGTGCTTCCACCAGGCTCCCTCGGGCCAGCAAACCTGTTCCCCACTTTTTTTTTTTTCCAAATGATTTTGAGTTTTGTTCCACATTGTTGTACCTGTCTATTCAGGATCCTCCTACAAAGATCCTCTTCCAAGTGGTTGACAGTGGTAGCCGAGCACCATCTATTTCTTCTGGACTCATATTTGT
>NW_006924099.1:8088-8519 GCF_000298275.1 Orycteropus afer afer
TTGCTTACCCAAGGTCTCTTTCCTTTCCATTATAAAGTTAGTGATTGGTTTTTCCATATCCCTAAATAATGTTGATGGAATCTGGATTGGGATTGCATTGAATGAATAGATTGCTTTGGGTATAATTGACATTTTCACAATATTCAATCTTCCTATCCACGAGCATGGGATGTTTTTCCATTTATGTAGTTCTCTTATCGTTTCTTGAAGTAATTTTTTATAGTTTTCTTTGTACAGGTCTTTTGTGTCCCTGGTAAGATTTATTCCCAAATACTTTATTTTTTTGGTAGCTATTGTAAACAGTATTCAATTCCTTATTCCCTTTTCAGAAATCTCTTTGCTGGTGTAGAGGAATCCAACTTATTTTTGGATGTTGATCTTGTGTCCTGCCATGATGCTAAATCTCTCAATTAGTTCCAGTAGATTTTTGA
>NW_006924099.1:9646-10365 GCF_000298275.1 Orycteropus afer afer
TCTTATTCATGTTATTTGTATCCTCTCCCTCTTTTCCTTTGTTAAATTTGCCAGTGGTTTGTCAATTTTATTGATCTTTTCAGAAAACCAACTTCTGGTCCTTTTGATTTTTTTCTATAGCCCTTCTATTTTCTGTTTCATTGATTTCTGATTGAATCTTGATTGTTTCCTTTCTCTGTTGACTGTGGGCTTTACTTGCTGTTCTTTCTCTAATTGTTGGAGATGTTGGTTTAAAGTGTTGATTTTGGCTCTTTCTTCTTTTTTGATATGTGCACTTATTGCTATAAATGGGCCTCTGATCACTGCTTTTGCTGTGTCCCAAAGATTTTGGTATGTTGTGTTTTCATTCTCGCTTGATTCAAGGAATTTTTGAATTTCTATTTTGATTTCTTCTCTTACCCAGTCTTTCTCAAGGAGGGTGTTGTTCAGTTTCATGTGTTTACTCTTTTTCTGTTGATCTTCCTATTGTTGATTTCTAATTTGATAGCTTTATGATCTGAGACGATGCTTTGCAGTATTTCAATGTTTTTAAATTTATTAAGGCTTGCTTTATGGCCTAACATATGGTCTATCATGCAAAAACTTCCATGTGCACTGGAGAAGAATGTATATTTTGTTGCTGTTGGGTGAAGTGCTCTGTAGATGTCTATAAGGCCCAGTTGGTGTAGTGTAGTATTTAGCTCTTCTGCATCTTTATTGAGTTTCTTTCCAGTTGTTCT
>NW_006924099.1:11238-11773 GCF_000298275.1 Orycteropus afer afer
TTTGTCCTTGGTTTTGGTGAGTTTGTTGATGATATGTCTTGGTGATTTTCTTTTGGGGTCTCTCCGGTTTGGGGTTCGTTGGACTTCCTGAATGGATATATCTTCATCTTTCATCATATCAGGGAAGTTCTCTTCCAGCAAATCTTGGGCGATTTTCTCAGTCGTTTTATTTTTCTCTTCCTGTTCTGGAATTCTAATGATATGTAGATTATTTCTTTTGATGGTATCCTACATGAACCTTAGGCTTTCTTCATTTTGTTTTGATTTTTTTTCTGACTGATCCCTTTCCAAAAAAATATTCAGATATTTGTCTTCAGTCTCATTAATTCTATGTTCTATTGCATCAATTTTACCCCGTTGCCCTTCCAATGTGTCATCTATTTCTAACAATTTAGTATTAATCTTCTGGATTTCTATCTGTAGATTTAGAATCATTTCTAATTTTTTATTTATTTTGTCTTTTGTTCTTGTATTTTCTTCCAAAATTCTTCTAAGGTTTTTTCTGTGTTTTCTTTGGTCTGTCTCTCAATCCTTT
>NW_006924099.1:12172-15448 GCF_000298275.1 Orycteropus afer afer
AAGCACATGGACAAAAAATACACCCTGAAATCACACAGGAACAGTAACCCAAAAAAGGAAAAAGTAGAGAAAAGAAGAAGAAAACAGGTAAATATGCAATATCTGGGGATAGGTCCCTAAGAGAAAAAAGGTAGAGAAGGAGAATAATGAAGAAAGAAAACAAACTAACAAACATGGGGGGCGGGGGAACCCAACAAGGAATGGGTTAACCACAAGAGAAAAAAAAGAAGAAAGAAATAGAAAAGAAAAAAAAAGGTGTAAACTAGGACCTTTTCAGTCTTATAATGCTGTCCGGAGAGTTCTTGTGGTTACTGGAAAGCAGAATCTCTTCTTAAGCCCCTGGAATCTGGTAGAATGCTGTCTCTTTAGGTTATCTCTAGCTGTTGGTTATGTGTTGATTTGTTTTGTGTTGGTTTTATGGTTTAATATTTTGAAAAGGTGAAGCTGGTGTGTTTTATTTTATTATTGATTCAGGTGTGTTGGTTCGCTCTGCTGTTTTCTTTGTGATGGTGGAATCACTGTGTGTAGTGTGGATATATATTTCTGTTTTTTGTAAAGAGGGTTTGAAGTTCGAAGCAGGAGGTTTTATGGTAATTGGCTGAAGTTATTGGCGGAGAAGGTGGGAGCAGAAGAAGGAAAACTTGGCATTGCTACGGTCAGTTTCTAGGGCTTTGAGCAGGCTATTATTGATGATGTATTTATTTGCAAGACTGGAGCTCAACCTCAGGAAAGATTCCTATTGTTAGAGTGTCGCAAATTTCCGCCAATTTCAGGCACACTCAAACACTGCCTCCGCAGCCCCACAGTGCCAAAGAGTGGCTCCAAGGCAAAATTTGTGGGACTGCACTCAGCTGTGGCTTCTTCACTCTCTGTGCCCCATCTGCCCGCCGTGCTGACACAGTCCTGCCAGATCGCTAATGGCCGACTCTGGAGTTTGTTTGTGATACCACCCACCTGCAGCACCAAAGATGCACACAATTTCAGCTGTGTTGGAGTCGGGGGAGTACCTGCTAGTGACCTGTGGTCTCAATATCCGTGGAAAAGAAAAGCATAGTGTCTCCCAGTCTGACCCAAGCCCGCTCTGTGACCCTCTGGGAGGAGAGGGAGCTAGCCTTTCTGACGTAACAGTGAGTTCTCTGCCTGAATCTCAGCAGTGGTAACTGTGCCTGCCTGCACCCAGACAACCCAAATTACCGACAAAATCAGCTGCTGGAGGCAGGTCTCTGCCTCTGCCTGCTGGAATATTGTAGTGGTCGCTGGTATGCTGCTATAAGGTGTCTTCCTTCTTGGCTCGGGGATCTCAGGCAGCTGCCCTCATCCAGCAGACAGTGACTGCCCCAGGAAAGCTTCCAGTGGCCTCTCTCGGATACCTGTCCGTTCTCTGCCAGTAGCTCTTTCCTAAATAATCTCCCTGTGCCTTTCCTCTAATTCTGGTCTTCTGTGTTTGGTGTACTCTGATTCAGTGAGCTGTTCAGAGCACCAGAATTCCTAATTCAAACTGTTGTACCTAGTTTTCAAAGTCCTTAGATGCCAGAGGGAAAAAAGCGTGCTGCTCACTGGCGACACTCCATTTTGAATCTCAAATGATTTTTAATTATTGGAATGCATAATTTTAAAAATATGCAAATAGTTTTAAAACCTTAAAAAAAAAAAACAACTAACATTATGCTGATTGAAATAAGTTAAACACTGAAGGACAAATATCGTATGATCTCACTTATATGAGAGCCAAAACATGACCTTGATTATATCCTTCCTGAAATTAGAGAACAGATTTGATGCATTGAATGCTAGGGGCCGAAAACCAGAGGAATTATGGGATGACATCAAGAACATGATGCATGAGGAAAGCAAAAGGTCATTAAAATTACAGGAAAGGAAGAAAACACCAAGACGTGTGTCAGAAGAGACTGAAACTTGCCCTTGGAGAGAAGCTAAAGCAAATGAAAGAATCGGCAGGATAAAAGAACTAAACAGAAGATTTCAAAGACCAGCTCAAGAAAACAAAGTCAATTATTATAATGAGATGTTCCAAGACCCAGAGTTAGAAAATCAAAAGGGAAGAACATGCTCAGCATTTCTCAAGCTGAAAGAACTGAAGAAAAAAATTTAAGCCTTGAATTGCAATATTGAAAGATTCCATGGGCAATATGTTGAATGATGCAGAAAACATCAAAAGAAGATGGAAGGAATACAGAGTCACTATACCAAAAAGAATTGGTAAATGATCATCCATTTCAGGAGGTGGCATATGATCAAGAACCAATGGTATTGGAGGAAGTCAAAGCTTCATTGAAGGAATTGGTGAAGAACAAGGCTCCAGGAATTGACAGAATTCTCATTGAGATGTTTCAACAAATGGATGCCACGCTGAAGGCGCTCACTCAGCTATGCCAAGAGATTTGGCAGATAGCTACCTGGCCATCTGACTGAAAGAGAGCCATATTCTTACCCATTCCAAAGAAAGGTGATCCCACAGAATATGGAAATTATCAAACAATATAATTGATATCACATGCAAGTAAAATCTTACTAAAGATAATTCAAAAACAATTGCAGAGAACTTCCAGAAATGCAAGCTGGATTCCGAAGAGGATGTGGAGTGAGGGATATCATAGCTGATGTCAGATAGATCTTAGCTCAAAGCAAAGAATACCAGAAAGATGTTTACTTGTGTTTTATTGACTATGCAAAGGCATTTGATTGTATGGATCATGTAACAAATTGTGGATAACATTGAGAAGAATGGGCATTCCAGAACAATTAATTGTATTCATGAGGAACCTGTACATAGACTAGGAGGCTGTTCAAACAGAACAGGAGGATGCTACATGGTTTAAAATCAGAAAGGTAGTGTGTTACAGTTGTATCTTCACAATACTTACTCAATCTTTATGCTGAGCAAATAATTGAAGAAACTGGCCTATATGAAGAAGAACGTGGCATCAGGATTGGAGGAAGGCTCATTAACAACCTGAGATACTCAGACAACGCAACTTTGCTTGCTGAAAGTGAGGATGACTTGGAGCACTTACTGATGGAGATTAAAGACTACAGTCTGCAGTATGGATTACACCTCAATATGAAGAAAAAAATCCTCACAACTGGACCAATAAGCAGCATCACGATAAATGGAGAAAAGATTGAAGTTGTCAGAGACTTCATATTACTTGGTTCTACGATCAACACCAATGGAAGCAGCAGATGACGTATTGCATTGGGCAAATCTGTTGCAAGAGACCTCTTTCAAGTGCTGAAAAGCCTTTGATATGTCCT
>NW_006924099.1:15633-16151 GCF_000298275.1 Orycteropus afer afer
TTTTGAGTTGTGGTGCTGGTGAAGAATGCTGAAAGTACCATGGTCTGCTAAAAGAACTAACAAATCTGTCCTGGAAGAAGTGCAGCTGGAATGCTCTTTGGAAGCGAGAATGGCCAGACTTTATCTCACCTACTTTGGTCATGTTGTTAGAAGGGACCATTCTCTGGACAAGGATGTCATACTTGGTAAAGTGGAGGGTCAGCGAAAGCGGGGAAGGCCCTCAGTGAGATGTATTGACACGGTGGCTACAGAGATGGGCTCAGGTACAGTAGGGACCATGAGGCTGGCACAGGACCAGACGATGTTTTGTTCTGTTGTACATAGGTTGCTATGAGTTGGAAACAACTCGGCAGCACATAACAATTTATATGAAATATCTAGAATATAGAATTGGCCCATGCATGGTGACAAAATTTATTAGGAGGAGTTGTAGCACAAGTAAAATATCAATGGCAAACCAGCCATATACTAGGCAAAGTTGGGGTATGAGAAACAAAGCTGAGTAATCAATTAATAAT
>NW_006924100.1:0-580 GCF_000298275.1 Orycteropus afer afer
ATCTTCTGTGTCTGTGTTAATTGGTTTCCCTTTTCTTTGTTGAAGAGCGTCTGTGCAGTCCTTGTGCCTAGTCCGCCATCTTGCCGGAACTCATCGATCCTTGCAATTCTTGAGACCAACATCGCAGCCACTGCCTCAATCTGCCTCGTTGATGGTATTCCCCTCTTTCATTGACCTTCTGCCTTAACAAGCATGGCATCCTTCACCAGGGAATGGTCCCTTCTGACAGCATGACCAAAGTAGGTGAGACAAAGTCTGGCCATTCTCACCTCCAAGGGGCATTCTGGCTGCACTTCCTCCAAGACAAACCTGTTAGTTCTTTTAGCAGTCCACAGTACTTTCAGCATTCTTCACCAACACCACAGCTCGAAAGCATCAACTCTTCTTGGACCCTCATTCTTCATTGTCCAGCTTTCACATGCATATGAGGCAAATGTAAATACCATGGTTTGTGTCAGGCACACCTTAGTCCTCAAGGAGACATCTTTGCTCTTCAGCACTTGAAAGAGATCCTTTGCAGCCGATTTGCCCAGTGCTATATACATCGTCTGATGTCCTGACTGCTGCTCCCATTGGCATC
>NW_006924100.1:2160-3546 GCF_000298275.1 Orycteropus afer afer
CTCCAGCAGGGCATCTATTTGTTCAAACATCTCAATGGTTATTCCATCAATTCCTGGAGCCTTGTCCTTGGCCAATTCTTTAAGTACAGTTTCTACTTCTTCCTTCAATATCAGTGGTTCTTGAACATATGCTGCCTCTTGAAATGGATGAAGATTGACCAGTTCTTTTTGGTTCATTGCCGCTGTATATTCCTTCCCCCTTCTTCTTCTTCTTCTTTTTTTTTAAACATTTTATTGAAATATAACTTATGTACAGTTAAATACACAAAACTAAAATGACATGGGTCAATGCAATTTCTTTCTTTCTTTTTTTTTTTTTTTGCAGTGTTCCCTCCCACCCCCACCTCTGGCAACCAACAAAGAAAGTTTCCCTCCATATATAAACCTTTCTTTGATCCTCCACAACAATGAACTAATACAATATTTGTTCTTCTGTGATTGACTTATGTCACTCAGCATAATATCCTCCAAGTTCATCCATATTATGCTGTGTTTTGCAGAGTCTACATTATTCTTTAGTGCTGCATACCATTCTATTATGTGTGTGTACCATAGTTTGGTCATCCACTCTTCCGCTATAAATCTTTGAGATAAGTCCCTTTCCAGATAAGTAGTTATGCAAATATAATTGTGTTGCTGTCATTTTTGTTATGTGATATTTTCATTGTGTTGATTTCTTTTTTCCATATAATTTTCTATGCTGAGCTTGTTTTGTTTATGAATCGTGTTATCACTTCTTTTATTGCTATTGTTTTAGTATTTGCTGAATATTTATGCTGGTCCTCTTTTTGATGTGAAGGTTTATCATTTTTCTTTGAGGTTACCCTGTGACTTATAGTTTTCTTCCCAAGTTTAGAACAGTCCATTCTACCTTGTAGTTGTCTTGACATCGCTACCATCTAGAAGTTCTGTAATGACACATTTTTTTCCCTCTTTTTGGTTTGTAGTTGTCCTCATTTGTCAATTGATGTCTCTGGTTCCCTGTTTAGAATCTTGTAGGATTATTTACTTTGGATACTTCCATAGCTGGGTTGCTTTCTAGGTTTTATCATCATATGTATTAGCGGTAGTTATTGTTGGCTGTTGTTGCTTCTCTGTCCAAATGGCTCCTTTTAGCCTCTCTTGTAAGGTTGTTGTGGATTTAACAAATTCCCTTAATTTCTGCTTATCTGGAAATGTCCTAATTTCACCATCATATTTGAGGGACAATCTTTATGGGTACATAATCCTTGGTTGGAAATTTTTCTCTTTCAGTGCTTTATATATACCATTGCATTGTCTTCTCACCTGCATGGTCTCTGCTAAGAAATCTGAGCTTGGTCCTATTGGTTGCCCCTTGTAGGTAACTTTTCATTTTTCCTGTGCTGCTCTCATGATTCTTTCTTT
>NW_006924100.1:4699-5540 GCF_000298275.1 Orycteropus afer afer
TATTTGACCTGCTTTTTGAAATCTTCTCTTCACCTCTTTTATCTTGTCATTTCTTCCATTTGCTTTGGCTACTCTTCACTCAAGGGCAAGTTTCAGAATCTCTTCTGACATCCATTTTGGTCTTTTCTTTCTTTCTCATCTTTTTGTTGACCTCTTGTTTTCTTCATGGATGATGCTCTTGATGTCATCCCACAATTCTTCTGGTTTTCAGTCACTGGTGTTCAAAGCATCAAATCTCTCCTTTAGATGTTGTCTAAATTCAGGAGGGATATATTTAAAGTCATATTTTGTCTCTTGTAGACTTGTTTTAGTTGTCTTCAACTTCAATTTGAACTTGCATATGAGCAGTTGATGGTCTGTTCCACAATCAGCCCCTGGCCTTGTTTTGGCTGAAGATACTGAGCTTTTCCATTTCCTCTTTCCAAGATATAGTCAATCTGATTCCTGTGTCTTCCATCTGGTGAAGTCCTCATGTATAGCTGCTGTTTGTACTGTTGAGAAAAGGTATTTGCAATGAATAAATCATTGGTCTTGCATAATTCTATCATGTGATCTAGCATTATAGTCACACATTATCTTATTGTGTTTTACTCTATAGTAAAAATGAATATTTTGGGTTGCTAGTAGAGGCAGAGTATACCAAGAACACATGATCAATTACTGTCTAAGCTTATGATTACATAAATGAGAAGTGAATTTGCTTTGATCGTCCAGGTTATAAAGAGAAATATACGCAAGTTACCTTAGTCAACCAAAGTTTAAAGTATGAAGTCAGGAGAAAAGAAAGAATGCAAATTTAATCACATTGTTTCTCTGTTTTATATTAGCCAGGAATTTTTTT
>NW_006924100.1:6850-11087 GCF_000298275.1 Orycteropus afer afer
AGGAGTGGCTGGTGGGTACTACTACAGTTCAAAATTTCATATCACAGTAACCATATTAAAATTTGACCATTGCATTGATGATAACAAGGTCTATTACAACTACCTCTTTAAAAATAATTATTAAATATACTGAAAGTTACATTGCCTTTTAGTTTTATTTTAATTGTCCTAAATACTAGTGATAACTATAATTAAATTAGTTTGTTTCTTGACTTGAGATGTGCTAAATAGGCCATATATTTTGTAGTTGATGTGGACTAAATTTGACCAATCAATTGATCAACTAACTAAAATAGAGTTATTCACTATTTTATTTTAACCATTGCAAAAATTGAATGATATTTTCATATATATTTTACTGTTTACTTTAACATTTTATTGTATCCACTTTCTTATTTCATTTATGCATTGGCTAAGGTACAAATGGGAAAGAAATTGTCTTCAGATGTTTCATTGAAGGGGTGCTTATAGGGGAATGATTAGCCATAAGAAAACAAACAAGGAATGTCAAAGCACCCATAGCAGCAGTGGAAAGCCATTACTACTCCTAGGGATGAAGGGACAAGGGAAGGAAATAGTATTAGTACAGCCCACTAAAGAGTGACAAGCAGCTCTGGTGGTGTGGTGGATAAGGGACTTGACTGAGAACTGGAAGATCAGTTGTTCAAATCCACCAGGTGCTCCACAGAAGGAAGACTGGACGATCTACTTCCTTAAAGATTTAAAGCTTTGGAAACAACTTGATGAGAGTGCGTTTGGTTGGTGTGGTAAAAAAGTGGTCATCGAGCATACAAATACCACCAGAGAATCTATAATTAAGAAAGTCAGAAGCAGAGAAGAAATACTATAGTCTAACTCTCCAATTTTTCTACTAGAATATCCCATCAGTCTAGGCCAAATAGCACAGATTGGTGAAAGTGATGTCAAATATGGCTGCAGCAGGAATGCAGTGCTTGATCTGTAGGAGTGTGAACTGCCAATCAGGGAGAGGTGGGGGTGGATACAGCTAATGGAGGTGGTGTGGAATAAGCTGTCAATTCAGAAGGATCAAAAATATTTTAAAATGTAGAACAATATATGGTTAGAGAAGATGAGGATAAAGAATAAAAGGCAGGATAAGAGGGAAGAACTAAGAACAAAGATTAAAAATAAAGAGAGGAAAAAAATAAAAGCAGCACTGCACTGGCATTGCAGGGTTTTGACAAACCATGTCTCTGCTCACTGGGAGGTGATGCAAGGTAAAGGGGAGATCATAACTCTCTAATTTTCAATCACTGATGTGGATGCTGTTGAAGTCTTGGGTGAGTGGAATTGATTTTCTGGTCCCTTCTCTAATGATAACACTGCTTGCAATAATTAAAAATGGTCATGCTGTACCAGTTGACTGTTCACCACTCCATATACTTCCTTGTTCACTCAACCCTTTTTTCTTATCTGTATTTGCTCTTCTTTTTTATCATTTCCTTTGATGCTCTAGGTTCCAGGATAGTCATATGTATGTTTTTCACTTGGTTTCTTGAGTCTTTTTTGTCAAAGGTCTGGGTAGTGTATCTGCCTGACATTTTCCAACCAAGAATTTTTTATCCAGTAAAACTATCCTTCAGAAACAATGGTGAATTTAAGATATCTCCAGATAAGCTAATATTGTAGGGATCTGTAACCAACAGACCTTTCTTGCAAGAACTGCTAAAGGATTTCCTTCATGTGGAAAGGAAAAGACACTAGATAACTCACCATTAAGTACATGGAAAAAAAAACTGAAAAATAAAAAATAACTTTACAATAAACATAGTAGATTAGCAAACAAAAATAAATGTTGCAGGGTATTTTCAGTGGTTAAATTTAGTTGTTATGCACTACAAGCATGTTATCATCAAATATATAACAAATAAGTATGAAGTCATCTTTACAGACACAGATTACATAATGATGTGAAAAGTGATAAAATAATAGAAAAAGGCAGAAAGAAGAGAAATTGGGATCATAAATTAAATGTTAATTTTGTATATCACTTGTCTTTTGTATGTTACTTTTGCAGTTTGTTTGTTAATTGTTGGTATCAAGGTAAAAAAAGGTCATTAAAATGCAGGGTCTCAAGTGTAATTTTCATGTTAACTAATAAGAAAATATTTCAAAAACATGTTGTTGTTGTTGTTGTTGTTGTGTGCTGTGGAGTCAGATCCGACTCATAGAAACCCCTCCTTGGGTTGCTGAGGCAGTATCACTATGGAAGTAGATTGCCCAACCTTCCTTCCAAGGATTGTCTGGAGGACATAGACAGATGGTAATAAGGAAGAAACCAAGTAAGCTTAACACAAGAAAACAATGGTCACACAGATAATTACAAAAATTATAAAAAAGAGAAGACACAAATTGCTACTTAGAGAGTTGTTGTTGTTGTTGTTATGTGCCAGTTGAGTCAGATGCATGACTCATAGCAACCCCTCTGTGGGTTTCTGAGGCAGTATCACTACGGAAGCAGATTGCCCAAACTTCCTTCCAAAGACATATATTAACATGGATGAAGGAAAATGTAATATACAGTAAGGTGGATGTCATTACAAAATGGTCAAGACAAAGGAAGACACTGGAAGGAACACAAGAGTTAAAAGCAATAAAGGTAAATACTATTACACATAAAACCAAAAAACCAAACTAACTGCCATTAAGTTGGATCCGACTCATAGCGACCCCTTCTTGGATTTCCAAGGTAGTGTGACTATAGAAGTAAATGGCCCAACCTACAATAACAGTAATAATACTAATAATCAGTGAGTGGGTATGTCGTAGACACATAAGATGAACAGGGGTGAGGTGAATGAGACTATACCTACAAGCATAGATAGGTTTGACAGATGGTATTTCTACCTATGCATTTATATGTATTACAAGTACATCAATGATATAGTAAAGCAGAAATGGAACAAAGTTATGTAAAGTTCTTAGCCATAACCATGCACCTTGAGGGGATGAGTCACTGGCCCTAGAGGCTCAGGACCATAATCTTCAATGGCATTAAGACCAATTGGCAAAATTTTCTCCACAAAACCAGTGTTCTATATTCTACTTTGGTGAGTAGAAACTGAGATCTTAAAAGCTTGTAAGTGACCATCTAATGTGCAACTGTTGGTCTCTCCACATTTGAAGCAAAGAGTGAAGAAAATTAAAGATGTATGGGGGAAAAAATGGTCTAAAGGACTAATGGCTCACTTGAAACTCAGCTTCAGAATAGAACAGAAGTACTATATGACCCCTGGTTACTATTGCCAATCATTCTGAAAGAGATCAGAATAGATGGTCCTGGGTCGAATGTAAGAAAAATGTACCATGATACTCAAAGTAAAACAAAAGACCACCTCACAGGTCTGGTAGATTCTGTTGTAATCCTCAAGGGTGGTGTTCAATCACCCTCAAGCCTGGAACTGAACTCATTCTAGGCTCAACTTTCAACCAAACAATAGATAAACCTATACTGTGAACAATAACACCAGGGAGGTACAAATCTCTTAGAACTATTAGAAAATCAATCATACAAGATTAAGAGAGCAGTATTTTCCCAGAGATGAAACTCCCAGGTAAAGGGAGGGAGAAGCCCCACCCAGGCAGGAAGCAGGAAGAAACCAGAGCCCACAGCTGGAAGAGGTAAGGGGAAAGCCAGGAAGTGGGCAGAGAGCTTTGGAACAGCTAAGGGAGATGAACTTGCCTGTCAGTTTGTCTTACTATGGTGGCTTGCATGTTGCTATGAAGCTGGAGGCTGTGCCACTGGTGTTTCAAATGCCATCAGGGTTGCCCATGGCGGACAGGTTTCATCAGAGCTTCCAGACTGAGACAGACTCAGAAGAAGGAAAAAATTATCTATTTCTCAAAAATCTGACCAGGGAATCCATTATCATTAGCAGAGAAACATTGTCTGGTACATTACTGGACAACTTTATGAATAGCTACGAAACATTGTCTAATACAGTGCCAGAAGATGAGCCCCTCAGGTCAGGAAGCATTCAAAATATGACTGGGAAAGAGCTGCCTCATCAGAGTAGAAATGAACTTAATGATATGGATAAAGTAAAGTTTTCAGGAACTCCATTAGCTAACATGTTGTTGTTATGTGCCGTCGAGTCGGACCCGACTATAGAGACCCCTTCTTGAGTTTCCAAGGCAGTATCACTACAGAAGTAGATTGCCCCATCTTCCTTCTGAGGAGTGGCTGGTGGGTTTGAACCACCAGCCTTCTGGTTAG
>NW_006924100.1:12408-13479 GCF_000298275.1 Orycteropus afer afer
TATTATAATAAAATATGAAAAGAACTGGAGTTAGAAAACCAAAAGGGAAGAATATGCTCAGCATTTCTCAGACTGAAGGAACTGAAGAAAAACTTTAAGCCTCAAGTTGCAATACTGAAGATTTCATGGGCAAAATACTGAATAATGCAAGAAGCATCAAAAGAAGATGGAAGGAATACACAGAGTCACTGTACGAAAAATAATTCATCTATGTTCATCCATTTCAGGATCAAGAACCAATGGTATTGAAGGAAGAAGTCAAAGCTGCACTGAAAGAATTGGTGAAAAACAAGGATCCAGGAATTGACGGAATACTCATTGAGATGTTTCAACAAATGGATGCCCCACTGGAGGCAATCACTCACCTATGGCAGGAGATTTGGAAGACAGCTGCTTGGTCAATCGACTGGAAGAGATCTATATTTGTACCCATTCCAAAGAAAAGTGATCCTGCAGAATGTGGAAATTATCAAACAATATCAGACATCCATTAATCATCGGAACATGGAATGTACAAAGTATGAATCTAGGAAAATTGGAAGTTGTCAAAAGTGCAATGGAGCGCATACAGATTGATATCCTCAGTATTAGTGAGTTGAAATGGACTGTTTTTCGCCACTTTGAATCACACAACCATGTGATCTACTATGCAGGGAGTGACAGTTTGAAGAGGAATGGCATGGCATTCATCATAACAAAGGAGTTTTAAGATCTGTCCTGAAGTACAATGTTGTCAGTGATAGTATAATATCCATATGCCTACAAGACCCATTAATATGACTATTATTCAAATTTACGCACCAACCACCAAAGCAAAAGACAAGGAATTTGAAGATTTTTACCAACTTCTACAGTCTGAAATTGACCAAACATGCAATCAGCATGTGTTGATTATCACTGGTGCTTGGACCACAAAACTTGATAACAAAGTAGAATCAGAGGTAGTTGGAAAATATGACCTTGGTGATATAAACAACACTGTAGATCGCATGATAGCATTTTGCAAACCAACAACTTATTTATTGAAAATACCTTTTTTCAGCAAAATAACCAAACTAAACCAAACTCACT
>NW_006924100.1:14514-16807 GCF_000298275.1 Orycteropus afer afer
TTTTTTTTCCTATCTTCATCAGTAAGTGCTTAAAGTCTCTGTTTTGGTTCTCTAGTACTGCTCTAACAGAAAATATACCACAAGTGGATGGCTTTAGAAAACAGGGATTTATTCTCTTACAGTTTAGAAGGCTAGAACTCCAAGTAAAATGTGCAAGCTTTAGGGGCTGGGTGAAGGCTCCTTGACCTTAGGCCTCAGGGTTGCCTTTTGCTCCCAGCCCATGGGAACTGGAGACATCTCTTAACTCAGGCAGCTGCTAATTGTTGAGGCTGACAAAACCAACGCCAACAAATAAAATGGCACAGTCCCATGATTATCAAGCAACACAACAGACCACTAGTTCACAAGTTCAGAAACAGTGCCAAGATTGGCAAACAACATGGAAGGCCACTCACTGATGACTCAGCCAAATGTGGGATCCAAATGTTCCAAGAAGCTCAGAGACTTTTCTCAAAACTTCTTATATGCTGGAAGCGGGCCACATCCCTAAGGACTCTGCTTCTCACAGCAGAGTCCACCATGGAGTTGGTTACCCATCTACTATTGGGGAATCACTATATCCAGCTTCTGCAACAACAACAACAAAACCCAAACGCACTGCAGTCAAGTAGGATATGACTCATAGGGACCCCTCCTTGGGATTCTGAGGTGGTATCACTACAGAAGTAGATTGCCCAACCTTACTTTCTAGGAGTGGCTGATGGGTTTGAACCTCCCACCTTTTGGTTAGCAGTCAAATGCTTTAGGCACTATGCCATCCAGCTTCCCAGCAACTCAAAACCAGGCCCAGTCAAGTTGACATAACCTTAACTACCACAGTCTTCTTTACTTTTAGCAAGCAAGGTTGTGCTATCTGTATATGAGCCCAACATATCACAGATTGTTAGTGAGTCTTCCTCCAAACACGATGCCACAGTCCTCTACATATAATCCAGCTTCTTGGATTATTAATTCAGCATGCAGATAGGGTTAAAATAAAACAACAACAACAACATACACCTTTCCTGATTTTAAACTATACAGTATCCCTTTGTTCTGTTCAAATGACTACCTCTTGGTCTATCTAGCTAAACTGTTACTTTAAGTTCTCTTTTGGGGATAATTAGTTAGGCAGTAATAGAAAACTAATGCAATCTTACATTGCAATAATGATTTTGGGTAATAATTCCATGGTTTACAGAATTAATGAATTAACATTGGTGAATATGGCAGGGAGATAATAGGAGGTATTCCAGTGTACATGCACTGGAAGTAAAGTTTAGCAAGACAGCTTTTTTTTTTATCAGCCAAGGAGGATCATGGAGCACATGACAGAAGATGCACCAAGTAATAAAAAGTGAAATAAGTTAATGAAATTAACTACAAAGGATGTATTCTATATCCCTTTTTATTTTTCAAATTTGTTTTCCTATTTTATCTTAAACTGTATCTACTGTTTAACTCATCCATTATGTATTTTTATTTCAAAAATTATGTTTTATAATTCACTTACAAAATATTTGATTGAATTTCTAATTAGCTCCCTTTGAAATGATTTTTATCTAATTTTTCAACATTATATATTGTTCATTAAATATATATTTAATTATACATATGCACATATAACTGATATACTGTATTTAATAATTTGAATATATGAACTATATGAGAGTCTAACTGGGTTGTTATTTCTGTTGTCTCTTGATGATGTAGTTTATTTCCTTTGGGATCTTTGTTTGCTATCACACAATTTCTTGATGGTGATCTTGAGAAATCTGAGTTGTGGATCGGTTCCCCTAGAAATATTTGTGTTTGCTTCTCATGGAAATAAAAGTTGTTCCAATTTGGGATCTTAGCCTTCTTTGAATATCATGTCCCTAATATTAGAATCTCAGATTCACTCCTATAACTTGGCAGTGGGGTCTATTGTAGTGCCAAGATCTCCATATATTTTCTAGGTACCAACACATTTTTAGTTTATTTAGTTTTTGTGTGTGTGTGTGTTTATATTAATGGGGAGAGGAGAATCCTTGTAGATTTTTCCTTATATCTTAGAATTCCACAAATACATGAAAATGAATGGTTTCCTGCAGATGTAGTTTTTTAATACTGGGGAAACAATTTACAGTATATTTTCTAAAAATTGCTGGCAGCAGATAATTTTTTGTGTTCTGAATGATTTCATAATGTTCCATCAGAGGAATCTGCAATAATTAATGTAACAATTCTTCTAGTTGGACATACTATTGTTTCTTTTAATTTTCACTGTTACAACTATTGTTGTTGTTGTTGTTAAGTGCCGTCGAGTCATTTC
>NW_006924101.1:0-1084 GCF_000298275.1 Orycteropus afer afer
ATTAAACATGTGTTTTCCAGTTACTCTTGCTACGGTAACTGAAAGCAGTCTATTTTACCTAAGTTTTCAACAGAAATTAATATACACCTTTGACAAAATTAGGTATTCATTCCCCAATGGAGTTAACAAAGTGTCATTCCTGCCACTCTGATACATGCATTTGTAAGAGACAAATGATACAAGTTCCAAATGATACAAGTGCGTTCTCTGATTAGGTTAACAAAGTGTGGGAATTCCCTTTCAGCTAATTTCCAAAGAGGAGGACAGTGCAAATTCCTGAAACTATCCTCGATTTAGACATGACAAACTTATTTATACTTTGGATGAAGTAGAAAGAAAAGTGTGATTCTGTTTTTCTAAGTTTTCAAGGGAAAATTAATATACACATATTTTTTTAACTTCCAGTACTTTCTCTTGATTTACACAACGTATTTTACATATCTTTGTGTTAGTTGACTGCAATGTGCGATACACATACTTTGGTCTAAATTGTACATTTTAACCATTTACTGCTAAAATGTAGCTTGAAGAATACTTGTTTTGTTATAGTTTTGAACAGTAATGTGATTTACATGGTTCCGTATGATACACGTACATTCTGTGATTAGCTTAACAAAGTGTGGTAACTCCTGTTCAGATACTTTCAGAAGAGTAGAACATAGCAACTTTTTGAAATTATCCTTGATTTAGATATGACAAACATATATACTTTTTTTCAGTAGAAAGCAAAGAGTGATTTATTTCTCATAGACTACACGTCTTTTCCAGTTGCATTTTTAAGGTGAATTGAAGGAATCCTATTTTTTTAACCTTTCCAACACAAACTTCATATACACACTTGACGAAGTTACATATACTTTCTTTGATTGAGATTACAAAGTGTTATTCCGTCCACTCTAATACATGCTTTTGTAAGACATTTACATGTTACTACATTTTCATTTAATTTTCCAAACGTATTTCACATATCTTTGTGTTAGTGGAACTCAAAGTGCGATTCAAATCCTTTGACCAGAATTGTACATTTTAACCATTCACTGCTAAAATGTAGGTTGATGAATACTTCTTTTCCTATAGATTTGAA
>NW_006924101.1:2310-7605 GCF_000298275.1 Orycteropus afer afer
TAATTTCCTTGATTTCGATATGAGAAACTTCTTTGTACTTTGGCTGAAGTAGAAATCAAAGTGTGATTCATTTCCCCTAGATATAACATGTGTTTTCCAGTTACACTTGCTAAGGTAATTTGAAAGCACCATATTTTACCTAAGTTTTCAACAGAAACTTAATATACACCTTTGTCAAAACTAGGTATTCATTCTCCAATGGAGTTAACTCAGTGTCATTACTGCCGATCTGATAAATGCATTTGAAAGAGACTTACAACTTCCAGCACTTTCACTTGATTTACACAACGTAGTTGTGTTAGTTGATTTCAATGTGCGATACACATCCTTGGATCTAAATTGTAGATTTTAACCACTCACTGCTAAAATGTAGCTTGACGAATACTTGTTTTGCTATAGTTTTTGAACAGTAATGTGATTTACATTGTTCCATATGATAAACGTACATTCTCTGATTAGCTTAGCAAATTGTGGTAACTACTGTTCAGGTAATTTCAGAAGAGTAGAACATAGCAACTTTTTGAAATTATCCTTGATTTAGACATGACAAACTTATATATATATTTTTTCAGTAGAAAGAAAAGTGTGATTCATTTCTCATAGACTACACATGTGTTTTCCAGTTGCGCTTGTTAAAGTGAATTGAAGGCATCATATTTTTTTAACCTTTCCAACACAAACTTAATATACACGCTTGACGAAGTTACATATACTTTCTCTGATTGAGTTTACAAAGTGTTATTCCGTCCACTGTAATACATGCTTTTATAAGATATTTACATGTTACTACATTTTCACTTGATTACCAAACGTGTTTCACATATCTTTGTGTTAGTTGAACTCAATGTTTGATTCAGTTCCTTTGATCAGAATTGTACATTTTAACCATTTACTGCTAAAATGTAGGTTGACGAATACTTGTTTTGCTATAGATTTGAACAATCACATGATTTACATGGTTCCAAATTTACACGTACATTTTTGGATTAGGTTAACAAACTGTCATAACTCCCTTTCAGGTACTTTATCCTTGATTTTGACAAGAGAAACTTTTTACACTTTGGTTGAAGTAGAAAGCAAAGTGTGATTCACTTCACCTGGATTAAACATGGGTTTTCCAGTTAGACTTGGTAAGGTAAATTGAAGGCACCTTTTGTTTTTCCAAGTTTTCAAAAGAAAATATATACAGAGTTTGAGAATGTTATATACACACTCTCTGATTAAATTACCACTGGTTCTGGGCACTTTGATACATCAGTTTGTAAATGATTTACACCTTACATCATTTTCACTTGGTTTACAAATTGTAAATATTTAACATATCTTGTGTTAGTTGAATGCAATGTGTGATTCAATTCTTTTGATGAAAACTGTACATTTTAACCATTCCCTGCTAAAATGTAGGTTGAGGAATACTTGTTTTTCTATAGATTTGAACAATCACATGATTTACATGGTTCCGAATGTTACACGTACATTCTCTGATTAGGTTAACAAAGTGTCGTAACTCCCTTTCAGGTACTTTATCCTTGATTTCGACATGAGAAACTTCTTTACACTTTGGTTGAAGTAGAAAGCAAAGTGTGATTCACTTCACCTAGATTAAACATGTGTTTTCCAGTGTTCCGAATGTTACATGTACATTCTCTGATTAGGTTAACAAAGTGTGGTAGAGAATGTTATATACACACTCTCTGATTAAATTACCACTGGTTCTGGGCACTTTGATACATCAGTTTGTAAATGATTTACACCTTACATCATTTTCACTTGGTTTACAAAATGTAAATATTTAACATATCTTGTGTTAGTTGAATGCAATGTGTGATTCAATTCTTTTGATGAAAACTGTACATTTTAACCATTCCCTGCTAAAATGTAGGTTGAGGAATACTTCTTTTCCTATAGATTTGAACAATCACATGATTTACATGGTTCCGAATGTTACACGTACATTCTCTGATTAGGTTCTCTGATTAGGTTAACAAAGTGTCGTAAACTCCCATTCAGGTACTTTATCCTTGATTTCGAAATGAGAAACTTCTTTACACTTTGGTTGAAGTAGAAAGTAAAGTGTGATTCACTTCAAATAGATTAAACATATGTTTTCAGGTTGCACTTGTTAAGGTAAATTGAAGGCACCATTTGTATTTCCAAGTTTTCAACAACAATTAATATAGACATTTGACGAAGTTACATATACATTCTCTGATTGAATTATCAATTGTTCTGGCCACTCTGATACATCTGTTTTTAAGAGATTTACACCTTACCTCATTTTTACTTGGTTAACAAAAGGTAAATATTTAACATATCTTTGTGTTAGTTGAATGCAAAGTGTGATTCAAATCTTTTGATGAAAGCTGTACAATTTAACCATTCCCTGCTAAAATGTAGGTTGAGGAACACTTGTTTTGCTATAGATTTGAACAATCACATGATTTACATGGTTCCGAATGTTACATGTACATTCTCTGATTAGGTTAACAAAGTGTGGTAAGTGCCTTCCAGGTATTTTTTCCTTGATTTCGACATGAGAAACTTCTTTATACATTTGCTGAAGTAGAAATCAAAGTGTGATTCACTTCACCTAGATTAAACATGTGTTTTCTAGTTACACTTGCTAAGGTATTTTGAAAACACCATATTTTACCTAAGTTTTCAACAGAAACTTAATATACAACTTTGACAAAATTAGGTATTCATTCTATATTGGAGTTAACACAGTGTCATTGCTGCCACTCTGATACATGCATTTGTAAGAGACTTACAACTTCCAGCACTTTCACTTGATTTACACAACGTAGTTGACATATCTTTGTGTTAATTGATTTCAATGTGTGATACACATCCTTTGATCTAAATAGTACATTTTAACCATTTACTGCTAATATGTAGCTTGACGAATACTTGTTTTGCTATAGTTTTGAACAATAACGTGATTTACATGGTTCCATATGTTACACTTACATTCTCTGATTAGCTTAGCAAAGTGCGGTAATTCCTGTTCAGGTACTTTCACAAGAGTAGAACATAGCAACTTTTTGAAATTATCCTCGATTTAGACATGACAAACTTATATATACTTTTTTTCAGTAGAAAGCAAAGTGCAATTCATTTCTCATAGACAACACATGTGTTTTCCAGTTGCACTTGTTAAGGTGAATTGAAGCCATCATATTTTTTTAACCTTTCCATCACAAACTTAACATACACACTTGACGAATTACATATCCTTTCTCTGATTGAGTTAACAAAGTGTTATTCCGTCCACTCTAATACATGCTTTTATAAGACATTTACATGTTACTACATTTTAACTTGATTTACCAAACGTATTTCACATATCTTTGTGTTAGTGGAACTCAATGTGCGATTCAAGTCCTTTGACCAGAATTGTACATTTTAACCATTTACTGCTAAAACGTAGTTTGACGAGTACTTCTTTTCCTATAGATTTGAACAATCACATGATTTACATGTTTCCGAATGCTTTTCCTATAGATTTGAACAATCACATGATTTACATGGTTCCGAATGTTACACGTACATTCTCTGATTAGGTTAACAAAGTGTCGTAACTCCCTTTCAGGTACTTTATCCTTGATTTCGACATGAGAAACTTCTTTACACTTTGGTTGAAGTAGAAAGCAAAGTGTGATTCACTTCACCTAGATTAAGCATGGGTTTTCCAGTTGCACATGCTAAGGTAAATACAAGGCCCCATATGTTTTTCTAAGTTCTCAAGGGAAAATTAATATAGACCTTTGAGAATGATACATATACATTCTCTGATTCATTTAAGAAATTATTGTTGCTGCCACTCTGATACATGCGTTTGTATGAGATTTACTCCTTTCAGCATTTTCACCTCGTTAAGAAAACCTGAGCATTTCACGTATGTTTGTTTTACTTGAATGCAATTTGCCTTTCACTTACTTTGATCTGAGTTGTACATTTTACCCACTCCTGGCTAAAATGTAGGTTCATTAATACCTGTTTTGCTATAGTTTTTGAACAGGAATATGATTTACATGTTTCCAAATGATACACGTGCGTTCTCTGATTAGGTTAACAAAGTGTGGGAATTCCCTTTCAGCTAATTTCCAAAGAGGAGGCCATTGCAATTTCCTGAAACTAGCCACTCCTCGGAAGGAAGATGGGGAAATCTACTTCCGTAGTGATACTGCCTCGGAAACCCAGGGAGGGGTCACTATGAGTCGGGACTGACTCGACGGCACATAACAACAACAACAACAACATCCTCTATTTAGACAGGACAAACTTATTTATACTTTGGTTGAAGTAGAAAGAAAAGTGTGATTCATTCTCCTAGATTAAACATATGTTTTCAGGTTGAACTTGCTAATGTATATTGAAGGCACCTTTTGTTTTACCACGTTCTCAACAAAAATTACTATAGACGTTTGAGAAAGTTACATATACATTCTCTGATTGAATTAACAATTGTTCTGCCAACTCTGATACATCTGTTTTTAAGTGATTTACACCTTACATCATTTTCACTTGGTTTACAAAACGTAAATATTTAACATATCTTTGTGTTAGTTGAATGCAATGTGTGATTCAAATCTTTTTAACCATTCCCTGCTAAAATGTAGGTTGAGGAATACTTGTTTTGCTATAGATTTGAACAATCACATGATTTACATGGTTCCGAATGTTTAATGTACATTCTCTGATTAGGTTAACAAAGTGTGGTAACTCCCTTTCAGGTATTTTATCCTTGATTTCGACATGAGAAACTTCTTTAAACTTTGGCTGAAGTAGAAGTCAAAGTGTGATTCACTTCACCATGATTAAACATGTGTTTTCCAGTTACACTTGCTAAGGTAATTTGAAAGCACCATATTTTACCTAAGTTTTCAACAGAAACTTAATATACACCTTTGTCAAAACTAGGTATTCATTCTCCAATGGAGTTAACTCAGTGTCATTACTGCCGATCTGATAAATGCATTTGAAAGAGACTTACAACTTCCAGCACTTTCACTTGATTTACACAACGTAGTTGTGTTAGTTGATTTCAATGTGCGATACACATCCTTGGATCTAAATTGTAGATTTTAACCACTCACTGCTAAAATGTAGCTTGACGAATACTTGTTTTGCTATAGTTTTTGAACAGTAATGTGATTTACATTGTTCCATATGATAAACGTACATTCTCTGATTAGCTTAGCAAATTGTGGTAACTACTGTTCAGGTAATTTCAGAAGAGTAGAACATAGCAACTTTTTGAAATTATCCTTGATTTAGACATGACAAACTTAT
>NW_006924101.1:13284-13830 GCF_000298275.1 Orycteropus afer afer
AGAAACTTCTTTATACTTTGGCTGAAGTAGAAATCAAAGGGTGATTCACTTCACCTAGATCAAACATGTGTTTTCCAGTTACACTTGCCAAGGTAAATTGAAAGCACCATATTTTACCTAAGTTTTCAACAGAAACTTAATATACAACTTTGTCAAAATTAGGTATTCATTCTCCAATGGAGTTAACTCAGTGTCATTGCTGCCGCTCTGATACATGCATTTGTAAGAGACTTACAACTTCCAGCACTTTCACTTGATTTACACAACGTAGTTGACGTATCTCTGTTTTAGTTGATTTCAATGTGCGATACACATCCTTTGATCTAAATTGTCCATTTTAAACACTTACTGCCAAAATGTAGCTTGATGAATACTTGTTTTGCTATAGTTTTTGAACAGTAACGTGATTTACATGGTTCCATACGACACACGTACATTCTCTGATTAGATTAGCAAAGTGTGGTAACTCCTGTTCAGGTAATTTCAGAAGAGTAGAATATAGCAACTTTTTGAAATTATCCTTGATTTACACATGACAAACATACA
>NW_006924102.1:0-972 GCF_000298275.1 Orycteropus afer afer
CAACTTGACTGGACCATAATTCTGTGTGGTTTAAGCAATTGTGATGTGGGTTATTTCCATGATGGAATCAGATGTAAATGTCTTGAACAGCCAATCCATTGAAAAGGAGTTTCCCTAGGGGTGTGATATGCTTCCAATATATTTATGAACATCCTGGGAAAAGACACTGTCCTGTGGATCTGATTCCTGTTGTGCTGCCTACAACTGTCTGTGAGCAAACCATCCACCATTTGGCCTGGAGATCTTACATTTGTCACTTGTAGGAGTCAACAGTCAGTATACTGCCTGCCAATTTTGAGCTCATTAATCCCTGCAGATGCGTGAGTCAGGAAAAGCCTCCAGGTTGACGTTTGACCCAAGAACTTGGGGCTTGTCAGATTCTATAAGTGCGAGCCATTTTCCTAAGATAAATGTCTCTTTCTCCATAAGTATATATAAGCTTTACTGTTTTTGCTTCTCTAGAGAACCCAGCCTAGCACAGACAGTATCCTATCACTTACAGCATGGTACTTCAGTTTCAATCTTGAAACATTTGTTTTGTAGCAATGAATGACACATCATTGCATTTCAATTTGTCTTTGCTAACATAGTAGATCATGTGGCTGTCTGAGTCAAAACTGCCAAAACCAGTCCATTTCACTTCAAGAAGCTCTGGTAGCATAGTGTCTAAGGCACTTGACTGCTAACCAGAAGGCTAGCAGTTCAGACCCACCAGCCAATCCTCAGAAGGAAGATGGGGCAATCTACTTCCATAGTGATACTGCCTCAGAAATCCAAGGAGGGGTCGCTATGCGTTGGGTCCGACTCGAGGGCACATAACAACAACAACAAGGCCTAAGATAGTGACCTTTATGCTTTCCATTTCATTTTTGACAACTTCCAACATTGTTAAAGGAGCTCTGTATATCTGTATATCTGGTGAATATTTTGCTACATTTATAATTGCTTCCTTCCTTCCTTCCTTCCTTCCTT
>NW_006924102.1:6993-8259 GCF_000298275.1 Orycteropus afer afer
GAGAAAAAAAGAAAAGACCAAAATGGATGACATAAGAGACTCTGAAGCTTGCCCTTCAGTGGAGAGTAGCCAAAGCGAATGGAAAAAACAAAAAAACACAAGATAAAAGAGTTTAACCGAAGATTTCAAAGAGTAGCTAGAGCAGACAAAGACAATTACTGTAATGAAATGTGCATAGATCTGGAGTTAAAAACCAAAGGGGAAGAACATGCTCAGCATTTCTCAAGCTGAAAGAACTAAGGAAAAATTTAAGCCTTGAGTTGCAATATTGAAAGAGCCTGTGGGCAAAATATTGAATGAAGCAAGAAGCATCAAAAGAAGATGGCAGGAATACACAGAGGCACTGTACTGAAAATAACTGGTCAAACTTAATCCATTTCAGGAGGTGATATGTGATCAAGAACCAACAGTATTGAAGGAAGAAGTCATAGCTGCGCTGAAGGAATTGGTGAAGAACATGGCTCCAGGAATTGACAGAATACCCATTGACATGTTTCAACAAATAGAAGCGCTACTGGAGGCACTCGATTATGCCAAGAGATTTGGAAGACAGCTACTGGGCCAACTGACTGGAAGAGATCCATATTTGTGCCCATTCCAAAGAAAGGTGCTCCCACAGGATGTGAAAATTATCAAAAAAATATCATTAATATCACACACAAGTAAGATCTTACTGAAGGTAATTCAAAAACAGTTGCAGCAGTATATTGACAGAGAACTACCAGAAGTGCTAGCTGGATTCAGAAGAGGATGTGGAACAAGATATATCATTGCTGATGTCAGGTGGATCTTGGCTCAAAGTAGAGAATACCAGAAAGATGTTTACTTGTGTTTTATTGACTATGCAAATGCACCCAATTGTGTGGATCATAACACATTGTGGATAACATTGAGAAGAATGGGAACACTTAATTGTACTAATGAGGAACCTCTACATAGACCAAGAGGCTGTCGTTTGAACAGAACAAGGGGACTCTGTGTGGATTAAAATCAAGTAGAGAGTGCATCAGGGTTGTATACTTCCACCGTACTTATTCAATCTATATGCTGAGTAAATAATCTGAGAACCTGGACTACATGAAGAAGAAGGTGGTATCCAGTTTGGAGGGAGAATCATTAACAACCCGTGATATGCTGATGACACAATTTTGCTTGCTGCAAGTGAGGATGACTTGAAGCACTTACTGATGAGGATTGAGGAATAGAGTCAGCAGTATGGATTATATCTCAATATAAAGAAAACAAAAATCCTCACAACTGGACCTA
>NW_006924102.1:9384-13872 GCF_000298275.1 Orycteropus afer afer
GTTGTCAAGGATTTTATTTTACTTGGATCCACAATCTATATCCATGGAAACAGAAATCAAGAAATCAAAGGCTTCATTGCATTAGGAAAATTTTCTGTAAAAGACCTCTTTAAAATGTTAAAAAGCAAAGATGTCACTTAAAAGACTAAGATGCACCTGACCCAAGCCGTAGTATTTTCAGCTACCTTATCTACATGTGAACACAGGTCAATGAACACGGAAGACAGAAGAATTGATGCATTGGAATCGTGGAGTTTTTGAAGAACATTGACAGAAGAACCATTAATGAGTCTTAGAAAAAAGTCAACCAGAATAATCCTTTGAAGTAGAATGGTAAGACTTCACCTTCTTCACTTTGCACATGCCGTCAGATAAGAGCAATGACTAGAAAGGGAGATGATGTTTGGTAAAGACAAGAGTCCTTGAAAATGAGGGACATGCTCAGTGAGACAGGTGTGCACAATAGCCACAACTATGATCTGAAGCAGCAAGATAACACAGGACTGGGATATAGTTCCTTCTGTTGTACAGACAGTTGTCATAGACATGGCTCTACTGCAACTAACAAAAACAATTACATTCACATGGTCTACCATCATCACCACTATCTATTTCCAAAATTGTTTTCTCATCACAAACTCTACCCAGTAGGTAATAACTCCCCCATTTGTTCCTCCCTCCACCATTGGAACCACTAATCTACTTTCTCTCCAAATTTCCCTAGTAGATATTTCATTGAAATGGAATTGTACACTATTTGTTCTTTTATATCTGGATTATGTCACTTAGCATAATGTTTTCAAGGCTAACCCATGTCATAGCATGAGTGAGAACTTTTTCTTTATGGCTAAATAATTTTCCATCATAGGAATGTACCTGCAAAAAGGGCAAGGAGGCCACATCTTCTGACCTCCTCTAATCCCACAAGAGGAAGACAGAACCACCATCAGTAGCCAAAGGCCTATTTCTGCGAGTCCAGACATGCTGCCTCCCTCCAGCCCTTTCTCCAACCATTCCTCCCAAAGTGCCCACCACCTCTCTCCTGGGTTCGATAACTTGCTGCAGTGGTCACACAGAACTCACAGATTATGGGGTTTATTAGGGAAGCGCCAGGCTACAATTCATGTTCAGGAAAAATTCTCAGTCTCTCTCCCAGCCCACCGTCTCTCTGCCAAGTCTCTCACAGTCTCTCCCCCAGGAGTGCATTTCCCTCGGTGTCTTACTCAGCAATGCGTGTCTCTTGCATCTCTTTCCCAGCAGCACGTGTCTCTTTCAGGAGCACGTGTCTCTTTCAGCAGTGTGTCTTCCTCAACCAGCAGTAAGAGAGACCTCTAGGAGGCCTCTAAGAGGCCTTATTTTGAGCCTCGCAGAGTGGCCAAACTAGCCAATCATAGCATCAGAACTCTAAGCACCTGAGAGAGAGTGGGGACCTCCCAGAACATTGTTTTGTGCTACTCCCAACAGAAATACTCCAGGTGGACAACTTTAGCAATCAGGAGCTCCTCAGTTGCTCACAGCAAATTCCACCACAGAGTTTACAGAGACTTATGGCTAGAAAAGCCATACGAGGTAATTTACCACACCACAGTACCCCATTTTACTTATCTGTTTATCTGTTGATGGACACTTGGGTTGGTTCCACTTTTTGTCTGTTGTAAAAAGTGGTACAATTAACATCATTTTAGAAGAATTTGTTTGAATTCTGGATTTCAATTCTTTACCAATGACATATTTTGAGTTACATTGGAATTCCATGTTTAATCTTTTGAAGAATTAAAAATTATTTTACACAGTAGCATACCCTTTTACATTTCCACTAGCAGTTAATGAGGGTTCCAATTTCTCCACAATCTTGCCAAATTTGTTAATTTCTAGTGTTATGGTAATAGCCATTCTAGTAAGTGTGAACGTTCATTTCACAATTTTATTTGAATTTATCTAATACCTAGTAATGCTGAGAGTCTTCCCATGTGCTTGTTGGCTATCGGAACATGCTCTTTGGAGGTACATCTGTTTGAAGCCTTAGCCAATTTTTCAATTAGGATATTTGTATTTTTATTGCTGAGTTGTAAGAAGTTTCTTTTTTTCTTTAAATATTCTAGATAGGAGATCCTTATAAGATATGCCTTCCATCCTATACTCTTTGTAAGGAAACCAAATTTGTTTTGTTTTGTTTTCAAACAAGAAAAATAGGAAATTTGAAGGAAGGAAATGGGGAAACCCAAGGGAAAACCATTGGGTTGTAGAAGAGAAAAACAAAGATCAAAAAGGAAAATTAAAATATAAAAAAAAAAAAAGCTTTCAAATTTTCTTCCTTCCTTCTCTTAACACCTGCTTCTTGTTCCTGGGCTGCCCTGAGTCACCGGTGCAGCACAGTTTCCTCCTGCAAGAATTGCAGCGATGTTTGTGCCTGGGCTCCCACTGACTTCTCACTGTGAGTTTCAGGCACAGTTACATATGGCCTTATCATTAGTGGTCACAGAGCTCAAATGCAGAAAGAACTGGTTCTTGGCTGTGTCTCTTGATACAGAACTGAGATTCTTGAAGGATAGTTTGTGGTAAGCCTTCCCATCATAACATATATTTCTGATACACTGCGGTCCCATTTCTTGGGGATGATAAATCCTGTTCCAGCAGTAGTGACTGTCTGTGGTGGAGAATCTAGAGACAATCAAGGTGACGGCTCTACTCTTGGACATGGTTCTTGCAGCTAAACCCGGTACAAGACTCAGAGACGAGGAGGATCTCATTGAGTCACAAGCAAACACCACAGCCCACAATCCTATCACGTAAATTCTGGAAAATCTCATGTGAAGGTGTGGCCACCAGGAATAGAAAAAGGCACAACCACTTCATGTGTTCTCGTGGAAGGTCCTATCTTCCTCAGGGACTCTAGCCCTTAGTGAGAGAGAGTACTGCTTTGCCTAATCTTAAATTCTCTCATCCCTCCTTGGCTGGAGAGAGATTTGAGGCTGCAAGAGGGAAGCTAGATAAGGACGTGATTCAGGTACATGGGACTTTCACTTAATGCAGCACTGCTACTATCTCTCTAGCCCTGATAGAGAGGAAATTGACTGATATCATGAATAAGAAGAAGGTGGATACCACTGAGGAAATGAGAACCTTCCAGCACTGGTGTTGATTGTGCTCAGTGTGTGATGGAGAATATCTATGAAGAAATAAACACGTAGCTCTTGGTGATTTTAGAATATAGTATACGGAGAAGGAAACCATGCATGGTAAAGTAGGGGCTCAGCAGAAAAGAGGAAGACCCTCGGTGAGATGGAATACACGGTGGCCGTGATGATGAGCTCATGCATGGCAGAGAATGCAAAGATGGTGCAGGGCCAAGCCGTGTTTTGTTCTGTTTCACATAGGCTCTCTGTGAGTCAGAACCAACTCTCCAGCACCTAATAACAACTTCTTTCTGCACCATTGGAAGCTTATGCTACCCAGGCACTGTCCATACCCTGTCCCACTGAAGCACTTTTCTTTTGTCACATGGAATGACATTATCCTTTTTTGTGTATGTGCTCACTGTGTGTCCCCATGAGAGTCCAAGTTCCATCACACCAAGTTCTTTTTTTTTTTTTTTTTCATTCTTATATCCACAGTGTCTGGAACAGTGCCTGGGACATGTTAGGCCTCAAATGTTTGTTGAGACAATGAAGGGCAGGCACTCTGCGGGGCAGGTGGAGAGGATCCATCAAGCTACTAATGCAGGCTGTTACCTCCACCCGCTCTGGCCCAGCCATTGCCCTTCTCCCATACCATTATTTCCAAGACCATGTTTCCTTGTGTGGATGCATTATATTTACAGTGAACACTTTAATAATTGCTTCTAAATCACCCTATTTTAGAAGGACGGTTTAGGTGCAACTGAGTGTTGTAAAATTTATATATTTTTGCAATACATGAAATATTTTTTCTTGTTTTTTGCATTACCAGGGAAAATATGCCTAATGTGATAGTTGGAGCTGTATGTCAACTTGGATGGACCACAATGCTGTGTGGTTTAAGCAATTGTGATCTGGTTTGTTCCAATGATGGGATCAGATGTATATGTTTTGAGCAGCCAATCCATGGAAAGGGAGTTTCCCGAGGGGTGCCCTGCTTCCAGTATATTTATGGACATCCTGGGAAAAGAGACACTCTTCTGTGTATTGGGATTCTGCCTACAACTGTCTATGACTGAACAATCCACCATTCAGCCTGGAGATCTTGGATTTGTCATTCCTTGGAGTCAACAGCCAGTATACCGCTTGCCAATCTTGAGCTCTTCAGCCCCTGCCACTGCATGAGTTGGGAAAAGCCTCCAGCTTGACGTTCTTGAACTTGGGACTTGCCAGCTTCTGTAAGTGTGTGAACAATTTTCCTAAGATAAATTTCTCTTTCTCTCTATATATAAGCTTTACTGGTTTGGTTTCTCTAGAGAACACAGTCTAACACACCTAGTTTTGTAGAACCTGAAAGATCTTTTAACCAGAA
>NW_006924102.1:17447-18042 GCF_000298275.1 Orycteropus afer afer
ACCGGTGCAGGATCTGAGAGAGGTAAATTGCCGAGTTGAAGACATACACCCCACAGTCCCTAACCCTTATATGCTGCTCAGCAATCTTCCCCCAGTTCATGTGTTGTATACTACCCTGGATTTGAAGGATGCTTTATTCAGCCTGCCCCTAGCCCCGCACAGCCAAGACATTTTTGCCTTCAAATGGGTTGACAAGATGGATAAAATCCTCAGCCAGCTTACATGGACAAGATTGGTCCAAGGATTCAGGCACTCTCCCACTTATTCAACGAAGCTTTGAGTGACGACTTGCGGGAGTACAGGGATCAAAACCCACAAATCACTTTACTACAATATGCAGATGATTTGTTGATTGCAGTCCCCAATCGGGCAAGTTGTATCCAAGCATCCAGGGAATTGCTCACCACTCTGGGGGAGCTGGGATATCGAGCTAGTGCCAAGAAAGCTCAGATAGCTAACCAGAAGTCACATATTTGGGGTATAAGTTAAGGGCTGGGCAAAGGTGGCTCACTGAAGCCATGAAACAGACGATCCTACAGATTCCCCAACCCACAAGCCCAAGGCAGATGAGAGAATTTCTAGGAACAGTAGGTTA
>NW_006924103.1:0-15899 GCF_000298275.1 Orycteropus afer afer
TCAGCCCAATAGTTAACAAGATGTACACGCAGACCACTCAACACAGGATGACACACCCACACACTCAGTGGTAATACATCCCTTAGAGCAATAGACCATGGGACACCAGAGGACCAACGTTCAAAGTGAGGAAATGCAGGACAAACAGGAGTGCATAAATATGAGGCGCACAGGGGGAGGGTTACAGGGTAGGAAGGGGAGGAGACTGGGTTAGGGTTGGACATGGTAAATGGGGAGTGAAACTAAATGTACACATAACATTGAATGTAAAACAAGCTCTTAAAATAAAAAAAATAATAACAAAGATAAAAAATTGGCCTCTTGTAAGCTAACTATATGAGAGCACATAATATTTTAATAAAACCCTTAGTAAACACACAGCTATTGTGAATCCAGTGTTTATTCAAAGCTCAGAGTATGGCCCAAGCTCATTTGGGTTTTAGTCATACTTTCTGCCAAGTGCCATGAATCAAAGTGTTCATGGAAAGGTCTAGACTCAGTTACAGGCAACAGTAGAAAACACGGTTCCAAGCAAAAGGCAGGAGTGAAAGAGTGTTGCCAATATCAGATTTGCAGGCAGTGGCAGGGCACTTTCAGAAACTGTCAGTCTTCACATTACTCAAGAGGCTTACCAGGGAACCTAGGGTGACTGAAAAAAAAAGGAATCGTGTTTGATCAATCCACTGTGTCTTCTGAGGAAAGTTCTTCACGTATTTTGTGAAGGAGGCTTGTACCCATGTTGCTAGTTCTTTTTCTGTTAAATGCTACTGTTTAACAGAATAACCCTCCTGGTGGTGACTTAGCTAAACCAACCAAACCAAACCCACTGCCATTGAGTCGATTCCGACTCTTAGTGATCCTATAGGACAGAATACAACTGCCCCATACAGTTTCCAAGGCTGTAAATCTTTATGGAAGCAGGCCGTCTCGTTTGTCTCCCATGGAGCAACTACTGAGTTTGAACCACCAACCTTTTGTTTAGCAGCTGAATGCTTTAACCACTATACCACTAGAGTTCCTTCAAAGATAAATTTACTGAGATTTTAATCAAACTGTTACAATAATTGTAGAAGAGGAGGTAGCAATTCTTATAACAAATGTGTCTATCTGAAGGGGCAAGGAGGCCAGAAATTTGTGTTTTAATTGCAAATTAAAAAAAAAAAAAAATCCAATCTTGCAATTTTCTTCCAAGGCAATTGTTACTCAGTTTCAACACTTCCCTTTGTACTTGCCACCTCTTTAATCACTCTTTTCACTTTTGCCTCACAGAAGCAATATCCAATTTACAAACAGCTTTTGTTCTAAAAGATTATTTGCAAATTGGTGGATGGGAACTAAAATATGTATTTCCCATAGAATGTTCTAATGGTATAAACAGCAGAATACCAGTAACTGTTAAGACAGTAAAACTCACACTAATAATAGCATATAATTATTTTTATAGGGAAATGAGTCTTTCATTTTAAATCTAAATAAGGCACCACCTAATCAATCAACTCCTCTGGACTCTTCATTGTTCCAATCAAACTCAGAAGTCAAATAATAAGAGAATAATTAAAAATGAAAAATACCAAGTGTTTATGTGGAATATACTACACACTCAATGAAACTTCACAAAGTGTCACGGAGACATTAGGCCAGGGATCATGGAGATGTGGCTTGAGCTAGGCTTTGAAGAATGGCTAGGGTTTGAGTTGGTAAAGGGAAAAGGGGAGAGTATGTCCTGAAAAAATGAGCAAAAACACAGACAAAGGAATACTCATGGTTGGAACATAGGACATGGTAATGGGGAAGAGCTGATGGAATTGAAGATTATACCAGACAGTAAGAGAAGAGCACACTTGGGATGGATTAGTGTTTGGACTGTCTCTAATTAGGAATTTGGAATTTAGAGAGGAGAAGGTGGTCAATGAAATTTGTAGAATGAATGAATCATGGTCTTATGGTACATTTTGGTGCCTAGCCTTTTCCCCCTCTCTTGTGTCTTCCTTCCTAAGCCTCAGGAGTCTTCCTAGTCATTTCTTCCTCTTTCCATCTTAAATATCTTTCCTCATCCTGGTACTCAAGGCAGCAAGAGAATTTCAGTTTTCTTAACCAGATCCAGTTGTTGCTGTTTTTTAGAAGTCTTGCTATCAAGGATGTAATGCTTCACATCTCCCTTTTCTACCCTTCATTTCTGTTACTGAGTCTCCTGCTCCTTGCTGAGTGTCTGGGACCTGGAAGAGAGCATACGTGGACCTCTGCGTGGCTTCTTGAGCAGACTGCCCAGCTGTGGGCTTCTCTGGCTTATCTCCAGGAGTCCAGAGCCCTGTAGCATTGCTCATGTGGCAGGTTTTAGGTAAGCATCACTCAGGCTGGAATTTGATGGTATAAGTCTCTCTGGCATAATTCTGATTCTGGCCATGATACTGGCAGTGTAGAATGTGTAGGAACTCTAGGAAGATCTTCCCCAGGTATTACCATTTCCTTCTCTGTTCCTATCCAAGGTCCTTCTGCCCCTTCAGTCTTTCTGGCTCTGATGTGTGAGGTACTTTGCCTTTGCCACTTTTTGTTGTTGTTGGATGCCATCGAGTTGATTTTGACTCATAGTGACCCCAGTTGACAGAGCACAACTGCCCCATGGTATTTTCTTGCTGTAATCTTTGTGGAAGCAGATTGTCAGGTCTTCCTCCCACTACTCCTCAACAACTTCTTGCTGTTCCTAGCTTCCCCAGCCATGGACTCTATTAATAAATTTGAAGTTTTATAAAGCAGTTCCATTGGGTCAGGTGGAAGGATTAGTGTATATTAGTTTTAAAAGCCAATTTATGATTAGTTGATTCTTCATTTGAAAAAAGTCTCAATTTTTTAAATTTCATTTTTGTTGTTTTGCCTACTTGTTTTAATTGTGATCTTGATCACAACTTGATACTGGTAGGACTGTATTTAATTAAATAGGAGGCACTTACAGGCATGGTAAACATACTTTCCATACCTCAAATTGGGACCCATGGTTTTGTAATATGTGATTACTGGGATTATGGAAAAACGAAATTGAGATGGTTCAAATATACCTCAGATGTGCATGTGCCATCCAAACAATCTTCAGGAATCCTACTGCTGATTCCGAGTTTCTACTTTTAGTCCTTTTCTTTCCTTTTAAGTCAGCATTCCGTTAGAATGTAGGTAAAGCCATGTTGCTCATTCAATCCTGAATTTGAATTGTTTTAGATCTTTGAGCTGTTAGATGCTTGAGAAACTAGCTTTTTTGAATTTCCTCTCAGCTTTTGCTCTCAACCTGGGGAGCCCTAAAAAAAAAAAAAAAAAAAAAAAGAAAAAAATCAGGGGAGGATAGGGCAGGGCACCCAGGTTCTGCCTGAGCACACAGACTAGGATGAAGTTCCTGCAGGCCCAGAAGGTGGGTGGGAGTGGGGGATGGCTGCACGAAATCCTGGAAAGAGTAGAAAAACAATGTGGAACAAAACAAACAATCAAAAAAAAAAAAAAAAAAAAAACCCATATTCTTGGTTCCTACCCTTGGGAATTCTGATTCAATAGGTATAGATTTGATATCTGCTTCCTAAACACCCCAAGTTAGTGGTATGAGTCCCAGATAGTTAAAAGTTGGTAGCCATTGACAGTAGCATAGTGACGTTCTCTTAGCAAGAATCATTGTGTTGATTGCTTGGATGATTGGCCTAGGCTCAAATGGGTGGGCAAGTCTGGGCAGAATTTTGCAATATGGGGCTTGTTTTGAAATGGGGCTATGTTAAAATAAGGGCAGTTTTTATAGAGGGTTTCTGGCCAGCCTGGGATACTTGATTGAGGGATAATTTCTCCTGCCATTAGGAGAGGGGCAGATTTTTTGCCACTTCAGAGATGTCCTTTGGGTTTGCCAAATTAGTTGTATTTAGGCTCTGTGCTGTGCGGTACATCTGGAAAGAGGAGGAGCTACCAGCTAGCAACTGCTCCTAAAATTACCTTCAGAGTGTAAAATACATCACTACTTACAAAGCAGCAGTTTTTGGTGCCTTTTGTAACACCTCCTCCCTGAGGCATTTCATTGACTGTTGGGTCTGCTGTTTCTACATTGGTCCTTTCATCAGAGCTTTTTTTTGAGCCTTGGGGCCTCCATATTCCCCCAGTATAGAAATATTTGGTGGGAGATAGCTGAACAAAGCTACTTGGGAATTCACCTGGGCAAAGCCTTTTGCACAGCTTTTCTCCTCTCACTTTTTCCACCCCAAACATCCATACAACAAAAGAGAAAAAAGCTCTCTTTCTGAATCATTATAATTTTGGGGGTTTGCCCAGGCTGGGTATGGATGGAAGAAAGGAACCATGATTCAGAGCAGATGTGTTCTTCCTATGTAACCTGAGCTCAAGGTACTGAGGGGAACATTTTGAATCCTTCAGAGCCTGAATCTGCACCTCTGAGGGTCTGTTGTCCTGACAACCACCTTTCCTCTGCTTACTTCCTCCTCACACCGTGTTTCTGGAGGAAAGGCAGTTGTTGTAGACTCTTGCCAAGAGAGAATTCCCCTGGGAAAAGTTCATTAGAGCCAGCAGTGGTTCTGCATCCTGCCCCAGCTGCTGCAGAGGGTAAAAGAGTATGAGTAGAGTGGCCTCCAGAGATGTCATATGCCTGTCTCTAAGAATTAACATCTTTCCGTTTGTGCTCTTTTTAAAAACACATTCCACTGAGGAATGTGTAATGAAGACATTAGAAACCATCGGAGGGGGTCTATATATAGTATGTTTGTTGTCATGTCCTTAGCATCTATCATGCTCCTTGGCACATAGTAGATGCTTTAAAATGTTTGTTGAATAAAAAGTATGACACTTCTACGTTTTGGTTTTGGTAAAATTAAAACTAATTATTTTTCCGTTTTATACCTGCTTTAAGGTGTTCTCCTTAGCTAAGCAATAACCTTCATGCACTGCCCACTTCCATCAAAGACCAAGTTTGGGTCTGGAGATGAAATATAATTATTTTCTGTGAAGGGTTGTAGCCTGTCTCTGTGAAGACATATGAGTAAAAGTTTAGCATCTCCTCTTACTTGTTTTCTTCTTCTTCTTCTTCTTTTTTTTAGCAGCTCTTCTCCCACCTCTGTCAATCTGAGCCTTATAAAATGCTCCTTAATAAGCCAAAGCACGATGTCACCAGCACAAGCACCGGCCTCCAGCCAGGCTCCTTGGACCAAGGCCAGCAGCAAGCACACATTCTTTATCTGTAGAATGGGCATAAAAATACCACTTCATTACTGGTGAGAAGATAAATGTATTTAAGAATTAGGAATAGTGGTATATGCAGTTAAGAGTGTGGGCTCTGCTCCAACTGCCTGGGTATGGATACCAGCCTCTTGACTTTCTAGTTATGTGACATTGAACAAGTGACTTCATCTTTTAGTGCCTCAGTTTCCATGGTGGCAGAATCATGGTGGTAATAGTACCCACCACATGGGGTTGTTAGGAGAAATGAAATGAAGTTCCATGTCTAGTGTGAGATCAGTGCCTGCTGCATACTAAGTCTCAGAAAAGATTAGCTTTGAATTGACAGCAGATGCTCACTCAGTGATACCATTTGATGATCATTATCATTTTTGTCACGCTGCAATTTTACCTATGATGCTCCCCACCCTCCCACCCAAGCAGCAGTCTGAAATACTGCTACCATTTTGACTCTGGCATTTAGAATTTGCCAAAGGTCTGAAGTAGACAAGAGTATTGGAGCATTTCATTTCATTTTTTTCCTTCAGAAGCAGGGAAAGCGGAGTTTCTGTTTTAGATGAAATTGTGGGCAGAGGGGCTGCCTACAGATTGGAGGCTTAATGGGTGGGACTTTTGATCTAGGCTAGGAAGAATATGTATATTTTCCCTTTAAACTTCTATTTTATTTTCTCTTTCCATTTAGTTTTTTATTTTTTGTGGGGGAGAAAGAATATATCACGTACACAAGATGTTTTTTGATATATAGAAACAGTTTAAAGCTGTGGGCCAAATCTTGCCTGCAGCCTATTCTTGTATGGCCTGTGAATTAAGAAGGATTTTTACATTTTTAAAGAGGTATAAGCAAACAAACAAGCCCGAAGAAGTCTGGATGATGGAGATCCTATGTGGCCGGCAAAGCCTAAAATAGCTCTATCTCAGCCTTTGCAGAAAAAGTTTTCTGACCCCTGGTTTAAAGGATAATAATAATAATAATAATAAACTACCATTTATGAAATAGAACAGCATTAATATCTTTGAAATTCCTAGGTATCCCTCCCAGATCATCCATTGCCCTCCTCAGGAATTAATCACTATTCTGAATTTTATAATATTCATTCTTTTGCTTAAAAAAGTTTTTATTTTTATCATATATGTATATAGAACTATACAAGATATAATTTATTTTTATTGTTATTGACCTCTGTATAAATAGAACAATACTGTACATTTTTTTTCCATTATATGCCTTATTTTCCAATACTGGGGTTTGTTTTTTTTCCCCTCTCAATATCCTGTCTTGAGAGTCATTCATGTGGGTATATGCCTTCATTTTTGCTACTGTACAGTCTTCCATATGTGCATGTACCATGCATATAATCTGTTCTGTTATTGATGGACATTTGAGTTGTATCCACCTTTTTTTCTAACGTGAACACTGTTGCTATCAACATTCTTATTCCTGTTTCATGGTGCACATGTGTGAAAGATTCTCTAGGAGTGGATCACTTGGTCATAGGTATGTGTATCTCTAATTTTACAAAATTATACCAAATTGTTTTCCAAAGTAATTGTATCAAATTTATTATTTTCAGTTACTTAATGCTGCATTATGAATTATCCCAAGTTGAGAGTCTTAAGGCCATAATTTTATCTTGCTCATGATTTTGTAGATCAAAAATTGGGAAAGAATTTGGCTGAACAGTTTGTAGTTCATATGATATAAACTGATGTTGTTGGGCTTGGAGGATCCACTTTTAAGCTGGCTTCTTCACTTACATGTCTGTGTCTTTGTTCTCCTCTTTGGCCTTTTTCTCCATAGGATATCTGATTCTCCATGACATGTCCACATGGCTTGGGCTTCCCACATAATGTTGGCCTTAGTTTAATCTGACTTCTTATATAGTGGCTCAGGGTTCCAAGCACAAATGGTCCAAGAGACTGGAAGTGGAAGTTGCCAGTATCTTAAGGTCTGGACACCTGCTTGACGATATTTCTGCTATATGCCATTGGTCAAAATTGGCACAGAGCCCACCCAGAATCAAGAGAAGTGGGTATAGATCCTCATGTCTCTATGGGAGGAGGGTCAAGTAGTTTGTGGTGGCCATCTTTCATCCGCTATACATTCCATCCAACAAGATACAGGAATTCCTTTTGCTCTGCATCCTTGCTAACACTTGATATTGTCAGAGTTTTAAAGTTTTGCCAATCTGGTAACCATGAAAACACAAAAAGAATACTTTAAACACCACTTACTCTGTGCCCAGCATATTGCTAAATTCTCTTAAATTTTTTCCCCTCATTTTAATTTTAAGAACACCTGTGTGAAGTAGATGTTATTCCCCTCAGAGAGGTTCCTTAACTTGCCAAAGGTTATGTGGCAGAATGTAGATTCGAGCATATGTCTACCTGACTCCAAGCCCATGATTTTAATTTCTCTTTCCTATCCAGGGTGTGAGCTGAAATGATTTGAGGCTGAGGTTAAACTAGGAAGGAAACGTAAAACTATTCAAGAATGATGGTTAAACAATATAGAAAATATGATCTTAAATATTTTTATTCATCTAATTTCTCCCTCTTTATCTAGTAATGAAAACTGTTTTTTTGACTTCAAAAGCTGAACAGAATACTTTTTAATGTTCAGAAAGAATTAGTATTACAGCTTTCAAAAGGGAATGAGAGCTAACCTCATGGTACACAGATTATGACTGAAGAAGCATGTAGACTTCCTTCATCTAAATCAAGGCAAAATTGCAGTTTTTGTGATTTGATCAGACCAGAAGAGAAAGATCAAGAATATTTTGCTACAGTACATGTTATAGATTGAATTCTGACCTCCAAAATGTGTTGTAAATCCTAACCTCTAGGATTTGGTTATAATCTTATTTGGGAATGGATTGTCTTTGTTGTGTTAATAACACAGAATTAGTAGAATTAGTATAGGGTGTGCCTCGAGTCAATCTCTTTTGAAAATTAAACAAGCAAACAGAAGTTCAAAGAGACAAGGACCTTCCTCCAGAACCTACAGAGCTGGCACTTTGAATTCAAACTTCTAGCCCCCTGAACTGTGAGAAAATAAAATTCTGTTTGTTAAATCCATCCATTTGTGGCATCACTGCTGTAGCAGCACTGGATGACTAAGACAGTACGTTTTAGATCACACTTTCCTGAGATCCTGAATCAGTATCATTGGTCAGTTTTCTATCTTTCCTCTTCATTTTGCCTAATAAATAAGAAAAAAGCTGGCAGCATATTAGCAGAACTTCACTGTTGTTGTTATTTGCCATCGAGTCAGACCCAACTCATAGCAACCCCTTCTTGGGATTCCAAAGCAGTATCACTACGGAAGTAGATTGCCCCATCTTCCTTCCAAGGAGTGGCTGGTGGGTTTGAACCACCAGCTTTCTGGTTAGCAGTCAAGTGCCTTAGGCACTATGCTCCCAGAGGTCCTACACTAGCCAGATGTTTATAGTGAAAAGTCCACTTTACAATTTTGTGAGGATTCCCAAGGCAAGAATCAAAGCCTCACAAAATTGGTAGAGATTTATCATGATAGAACTTGAGAACCTGACAGGTATTTTTTTTTTTTGTTATTGTTGTCATATTTCATTCCTAGTATGAATTTTCCAATCCTTGAGAAAAGTACATTTTCTTGGGTACATTTCAGAAGTAATCACTGGATTCAAATAAAAACTGTTTTCTGTAGTTATGTTGGTTGTTAATTCCTGGGACCCCAGATTCCAAACCATTTGGAATCTTTTCCTCCGTACATTATTCCTTCCTCAAACTTCAACCCTTTTCACTGGCTGAATTTATCTTCCCTATCCTTCCTTCCCCCACCACTCCTCGGAAGGAAGGTTGGGCAATCCTACTTCCGTAGTGATACTGCCTCGGAAACCCAAGGAGGGGTCGCTATGAGTCAGGGCTGACTTGATGGCACATAACAACAACAACAACAATCCTTCCTTCATCATATTCTTTTTAGGTACCCCTTTTAGTTTACCTTTCCTACTCAGAGCATCCTTTGAAAGGTCTCCTATGTTTTCCTCACTTTTATTACATTTCCTCTCAATGAGTTTCTTTTTTATTAAAAATTAATACTTCCAGGTTTCTATATGTGCTTATTCCTTTAAATGTTGCCCAAAGTGATTAGGGTTAGAAAGTTTTATTTATAATATTTACCCAAGTTTGAATATTACCCTCAAAGGGATGGAATGTGGGTTATGTATGAGATCATTCATCTTTTGTGCCTTTGTCTTCCTCCAGAATTTTGGATTAGCAGCTCACCAGTCTGCCTTCACTTTCTGCTGCCCTGTTATTAGTTGAAAGCTGGATTAAAGAAGTACTGACCAAGGGGAAAATCTCCAGCTGCTAGTAGGACACACACATGCTCAAAAATTATTGACTTAAAAAAGCAAAATCAGAAATTCTTTAAGTTTTAAAATCACATATAATATTTAAAGATCTATTAATATATTTGTGGTTTGAAAAATAAAAGAACTACAAGAAAATTTGCAGTGGAGGATAACACAGTACCCATTTGATTGTAGGGACCCGATTTTTTCATGGTGGTATTCTTGGTCTTGACAGCTCTCCCGTCCTACATGATTTATAGCTTAGAAATGTATTTTCAATTGTGGTGACTGACCTCTAATGGTAACCATATGACACAGAGTCAGAGTGAAGCTTGCAGATGTCTCTTATCAAGGCAGTGATGCCAGAGACATAGAAGATGTTTCTGTTATTGTCATTAGGTGTTTTTGAGTCAGTTCTAACTCATAGCAAACTTATATACAACAGAAAGAAATGCTGCCCAGTTCTGAGCCATTCTCATAATCCTTACTATATTTGACCCAGTGAAAACCTTATGAGTATCAGTGAAACACTGTCTGATATATTACTGGAAAATTTTATGAATAGCCCTGAAATATTGTCTCATATAGTATTGGTTAATGAGACATTTAGGTCAGAAGCCACTCAAAATATGACTAGGGGAGGAGCTGCCTCCTCAAAGTAGAGTCAAACTTAATGACATGGATGGAGTAAAGCTTTTGGGACCTCCATTTGCTGATGGGGCATGACTCAAAATGGGAAGAAACAGTGGCAAACATCCATTAATAATGGGAATGTGGAATGTATGAAGTATGAATGTAGGAAAATTGGAAGCTGTCAAAATTGAAATGGAACAAAGATCAATATTGTAGGCATTAGTGAGCTCAAATGGACTGGTATTGGCCATTTTGAATCAGACAATCATATGATCTACTATGCTGGGAATGGCAAATGGAAGAGGAATGGTATGGCATTTATCATCACAAAGAATATTTCAAGATCTATCTTGAAGTACAGTGCTAGTGATAGGATAATATCCATATGCCTACAAGGAAGATTAGTTAATACTACTATTATTCAAATTTACGCAACAACCACTAAAGCCAAAGACAAAGAAATTGCAGATTTTAACCATCTTCTCTAGTCTGAAATTGACCAAACATGCAATCAAGATGTGTTGATTATTACTGGGGATTGGAATGCAAAAGTTGGAAACAAAGAAGAATCACTGGTAGTTGGAAAATCTGACCTTGGTGATAGAAATGATACTGGAGATCACATGATAGAATTTTGCAAGACCAGCAACTTACTCATTGCAAATACCTTTTTTTAACAGCATAAATGGTGGCTATACATGTGGATCTCACCAGATGGAATACACAGAAATCAGATCAATTACATATGTGGAAAGGGACAATGGAGAAACTCACTATCTTCAGCCAAAATGAAGCCAGGAGCTGATTGTGGAACAGACCATCAGTTGCTCATAGGCAAGTTCAAGGTGAAGCTGAGGGCAATTAAAACAAGTCCACAAGAGCCAAAATATGACCTTGATTATTTCCCACCTGAATTTAGAGACCATCTGAAAAATAGATTTGACGCATTGAACACTAATGACCGAAAAACAGAGGAATTATGGGATGACATCAACAGCATCATCCATGAAGAAAGCAAAAGGTCATTAAAAAGACAGGAAAGGAAGAAAAGACCAAAATGTATGTAAGAAGAGACTCTGAAACTTGCTCTTGAATGGAAATGGAGAGTAGCTAAAGCAAATGGAAGAAATGGCAAGATAAAAGAGATGAACAGAAGATTTCCAAGAGCAGCTTGAGAAGACAAAGTCAGTTATTATAATGAAATGTGCAAAGACCTGGAGTTAGAAAACCAAAACAGAGGAACACACTCAGCATTTCTCAAGCTGAAAGAACTGAAGAAAAAATTCTAGCCTCAAGTTGCAACATTGAACAATTCTATGGGCAAAATATTGAATGATGTAGATTTGAAGATAATTCAAAAACAGTTGCAGCAATATTTTGACAGGGAACTTCTAGAAATGCAAACTGGATTCAGAAGAGGATGTGGAATAAGTGATATCATTGCTGGTGTCAGATGGATCTTGGCTAAAAGCAAAGAATGCCAGAAAGATGTTTACTTGTGTTTTATTGACTATGCAAAAGCATTTGACTGTGTGGATCATGACAAATTATAGATAACATTGGGAAGAATGGGAATTCTAGAACACTTAATTGTGCTCATGAGGAACCTGTACATAGATCAGGAGGCTGTCATTGGAACAGAACAAGAGGATACTGCATAGTTTAAAATCAGGCAGGGTATGTGTCGAGGTTGTATCTTTTCACCGTACTTACTCAATCTGTATGCTGAGTGAATGATCCAAGAAGCTGGACTATCTCAAAAAGAACGTGGCATCAGGGTTAGAGGAAGACTCATTAACAACCTGCAATATGCAGACAACACAGCCTTGCTTGCTCAAAGTGAATATGACTTGAAGCACTTACCGATAATGATTAAAGACTACAATCTTCAGTATGAATTACATCTCAACATAAAGAAAATGAAAATTCTCACAACTGGACCAATAAGCAGCATCATGATAAATGGAGGAAAGATTGAAGTTGTCAAATATTTCATTTTTACTTGGATTCACAATCAACACAAAGGAAGCAGCAGTCGGGAAATCAGACATCATATTACACTGGGCAAATCTGCTACAAAAAGACCACTTTAAAGTGCTGAACAGGAGCCATGGTATTTTCAGTCACCTCATATGCAAGTGAATAGGGAAGACTGAAGAAGAGTTTATGCTTCTGAGTTGTGGTGTTGACAAAGAATACTCAAAGTACCATGCACTGCCAGAAGAATGAACAAATCTGTCCTGGAGGAAGTACAGCTGGAATGCTCCTTAGAAGCGAGAATGGCCAGACTTCATCTCACCTACTTTGGTCATGTTGTGAGAAGGGACCATTCCCTGGAGAAGGGTATTATGCTTGGAAAAGTAGAGAGTCAGAAAAAAAGGGGAAGACCTTCAATGAGATAGATTGACACAGTGATTGCAATGAAGGGATCCGGTATAGCAAGGATTGTGAGGATGGTGTACGAAAGGGCAGTGTTTCATTTTATTATACATAGGCTCACTATGAGTCAGATCCCACTCAACAGCACCTAGCAATGACATGTTTGAGCCCATTGTTGAAGCCACTGTGTCCTACCTTCCTGAGGATCTTCCTCTTTTTTGCTGGCCCTTTACTTTAGCAAGCATGATGTCTTTCTCCAGAGACTGGTCCCTGCAAATAACATGTCCCAAGTAGGTGAGACAAAATGTTGCCATCCTTGCTTCTAAGGCACATTCTGGCTGTACTTCTTCCAAGGCAGATTTGTTCATTCTTTTGGCCAAACCATAATTCAACTGCATCAATTCTTCTTCAGTCTCCCTTATTCATTGTCCAGCTCTCATACACATAAGCAGTGATTGAAAATACCATGGCTTGGGTCAGGCACCCCTTAGTCTCCAAGGTGACATCTGTCCTTTTTAATGCTTTAAAGAGGTCTTTTATAGCAGGTTTGCTCACTGCAATATGATGTTTGATTTCTTGACTGCTTCTTCCATGGGCATTGATTGTGAATCCAAGTTAAATGAAATCTTTGACAATTTTAATCTTTTTTTTTTTTTCATTTGTTATGATGTTGCTTATAGATCCAGCTGTGAAGATTTTTGTTTTCTTTATGTTGAAGTGTAATCCCTACAGAAGGCTGTAGTCTTCGATATTCATCAGTAAGTGCTTCAAGTCCTCTTCATTTTCAGCAAGTAAGGTTGTGTCATCTGTATATCATAGATTGTTAATGAATCTTTCCCCAATCTAGATGCCATATTCTTCTTCATATAGTCAAGCTTCTTGGATTATTTGTTCAGCACACAGATTGAGTAATTATGGTGAAAGAATACAAACCTGACATACATCTTTTATGATTTTAAACTGTATAAACACTTACGAGGAGCTCTGGTAGTGTTGTGAATAAAGCACTGAGCTGATAACCAAAAGGTCTGTGGTTCAAACCTACCAGCTGCTCTGGCAGAGAAAGATGAAACAGTGTGTTTCCTTAAAGATTTATAGACTTAGATATTCTGTAGGGCATCTCTACTCTATTAGGTTGCTATGAGTTGGAATTGACTCATGGTACTGGGTTTGATTTTTTTAGTAATCCCTTTTTCTGTTCAAATGACTGTGTTTTGGTTTATGTGTAGGTTTCTCATGAGCACAATTAACTCTTCTGGAATTCCCATTCCAGAGGATATGTCTAAATCAAACTTCTTAAATAAAATTTAACAGATTACTTTTTTAAAAAATCCACCAAATAATAAGAGCTTTAAACTTAACTTCATTTTAATATCAATAGGAATAGGACTTTGGGTTCTATTTAGTCTGGGGGAAGATGTCTGACTAGCTTTTCTGGGATCCTAAAGGAAATGCCTTTTATTGGGAACACAAGAAAAAGGTGTAACAGGATATTGTCCTTTTATTCTACGTTGAACCAGAAGTGTTAGTAGGTAATAACTCTGATTTATTTTTTCTCCCAAATTATGAGAGTCTGTGTAGAAATGGAATCAGGATCCAGAGAGACTATTTTTAACTCCCTCTGGCTTCTGCAGTATAAGATGGTTATTAGATGCCCCCTCTTTTGACTTTCAAGGATGTTAGAAACAAAATAAAATATAACAAAATGGTCCCTATAGGTTATAGTTGTCCTGATTTGGGAAATAGATGGTTTAATTTAGAGCCAGTCACCTTCTCAAGACAAAACCAAAAACTCACTGCTGTTGAGTCGATCCAACTCATAGCAACCCATCCTTGGGTTTCTGAGATGGTATCACTATGGGAGTAGATTGCCCAAACTTCCTTCCAAGGAGTGACTGGTGGGTTTGAACCACCAGCCTTCTGGTTAGCAGTCAAATGCCTTAGGCCTATGCCAGCAGAGTAGGACATAATCTTTCTGTGTGATTTTTTCCAAAGGGCAGTCTCCTGGGGAATGCTGGAGGCAGGACAACTTGAAATCCCAGGGATTGTGGGAATCTCACACAGTTGCTCCACCAAATGAGCTGTTACTTTAGCTTGTTAAGTCTTCTCCTCCATTCTACTCAGGTTGACTGTTTCTCCCTCTCAAAGGCTATGCGTGATTTATTCATCTTGCTTTTTAAGTGAATTCTCATTGTGCATAACCACTACATATCATATATTCTGAATAAAAGACAGTTATGATCCATAAACTGCCCGGGCCATTTTGAAAATTCTCTATATACTTTGAAGAATTGAAATAAATGCTAACTGACATTTCATTTATTAATACAGGTACTGATCTATATGTAAAATAACATATCTAAATCAATACATTAATTTAGAAATATTGCTTTTTCCCTATGACCTATTTCTTAAACAATTTTATTTACACTTTTAAAATGTGTTTTTCTTTTTAATGACTTGAGCTATGTTTTCACCGAACACAGCTTTCCAAAGTTCATCATCCTCACTTCTAAGTTTTTTGAATAACAAGGTTAGGAGAGAAAAATAGTGTGTATGCAGTAATTGGGAGCTCTGGTGACATAGTGCCTAAGGGACTTGACTGCTAACCAGAAGGCTGGCGGTTCAAACCCACCAGCCACTCCTCGGACTGAAGGTTGGGCAATCCACTTCCATAGTAATACTGCCTTGGAAACCCAAGGAAGAAATGCTATGAGTCATCCGATCTGGCACGTAACAACAACAACAACATGCAGTAATTGTGACTCATACCTTGGTAGTTTGTTTCCAGCCCCCTGTCAGTCTTGCTAGTATTAAAACCCACAGTCCTTTCACTCTCTTTCATCTACCCCTTGGCTGCCAATCCAGCTCCAGGTCCATCCTTCTCTTGAACTTTTGCCTCCCTGCCTTCTTATTCTTGCTGTCTTTTGGGATTCTGTTCCTGCAAAGGCTAATTCCAGACATTGTCATGGGAAGGGTCTAAACTTGAATTTTGAAGGCTTGACCTTGAAGCTTGAGTTTCCCATTTAAGAACTGTGTTATCTTTAACAAATCACTTAAGATTTCTAAAGCCTCAGTTTTCTTATCTATCTCATATGTGCCTGTGTGGAATTGAAAGGGATAATGCATGTGGCTGAGCCTAAGGTGTTATTATGATACCAGCTATCATCATTATTATCATCAGCCCAGGCTTACAGGTGAGGAGAGACAACTCAGGGACGCCCGAAGTAGCAAGCGGGAAGAGCAGGAGAAAGGGGTTTAAAAGCCAGGAAGCCAGAGAAAAGAGCAGTCAGCCGAAGGGATTAGGTGAGGAGAGGCAACTCAGGCCTGCCCAGAGTAGCCGGC
>NW_006924104.1:0-511 GCF_000298275.1 Orycteropus afer afer
ATGTGATCTCTGCTAATAGCTCAAAGGGAGCTCTGGTAGCATAGTACCTTAGGGACTTTACTGCTAACCAGAAGGCTGGCGGTTCAAACCCAACAGCCACTCCTCAGAAGGAAGGTTGGGCAATCTACTTCCATAGCGATAATGCATCAGAAACCCAAGGAGGGGTCGCTATGAGTTGGGTGTGAATTGACGGCACATAATAACAACAACAACAACAATAGCTCAAAAGTCATGAGGATATTCAAGTTACAGTTGCTGTGGATTTTGTCACTGTTACTCAGAACATAAAATCTACCTTAATTTAATCTTCCTAAATAGTCTCATTTCTTGAACTAAGCAGTCTTGGTTTCATTATCACTTGGCTAAATAGCTTTTGTCATAATGCACCATTCAGATCATTGAGTTAATGATTACAGCTCAACATGAAGAAAACAAAAGCCCTCACAACCATACCAATAATCAACATCATGATGAATGAAGAAAAGATTGAAATTGTCAAGGATTTTATTTT
>NW_006924104.1:764-1267 GCF_000298275.1 Orycteropus afer afer
ATCACTAAAAAGACGAGAAAAGAAGACCAAAATGGATGCCAGAAGAGACTCTAAAACTTGCCCTTGAGCGGAGACTGGCTAAAGCCAATGGAAGAAATGGCAAAATAAAAGAGCTGAACAGAAGATTTCAAAGAGCAGCTAGAGCAGACAAAACCAATTACTATAATGAAATGAAATTGATGGGATCAAGTATAGCAGGGATTGTGGGGCTGGTGCAGGATTGGGCAGTGTTTTGTTCTGCTGTGCATGGGGTTGCTATGAGTCAGAAACGACTCGATGGCACTTAACAACAACAACATAATGAAATGTGCAAAAACCTGGAGTCTGAAAACCAAAAGGGAAGAACACGCTCAGCATTTCTAAAGCTGAAAGAACTGAAGAAAAAAATTAAGCCTTGAGTTGCAATATTGAGAGATTCTATGGGCAAAATATTGAATTATGCAGGAAACATCAACAGAAGATGGCAGGAATACACAGAGTCACTGTACCAAAAAGAACTGATC
>NW_006924104.1:2511-5624 GCF_000298275.1 Orycteropus afer afer
AGGCCTTCAACGAGATGGATTGACACAGTGGCTGCGATGATGGGCTCAAGTATAGCAGGGATCATGGAGCTGGCATGGGATGGGCCAGTGTTTTGTTCTGCTGGGCATTGGGTCACTATGAGTCGGAAATGACTCGACAGCACCTAACAACAACAACAACAATGGACTGACAAAAGAACAAACAAATCTGCCTCGGAGGAAGTACAGCCAGAAATCTACTTAGAAGCGAGGAAGGCGAGACTTCATCTCACGAACTTTGAACATGTTGTCAGAAACAACCAGTCCCTGGAGAATGATATCACGCTTGGTGAAATAGAGGGTTGGCATAAAAGGGAAAGACTCTCAAAGAGATGGACTGACACAGTGGCTGCCACAGTGGGCTCAAGCATAGCAAGGACTGTGAGAATAGTGCAGGTTTCATTTTGTTCCACATAGGCATGCTAGGAGTCAGAACCAACTCCAAGGCAACAACGACAACAAATTTCCCTAGGGAATGTGAAATTTAATACTTACACTTTTCAATTTGTTGTTTGTATAACATATTTCTTCTTGAAAATGCAAAATGTGCTAAACATGGACTTTTATCCAAGTGAAAATTGCACTTAACCTATTAAATATGTCTAGTGAGGAAGGTTGGGCAATCTACTTCCGCAGTGATACTGCCGCGGAAACCCAAGGAGGGGTCACTATGAGTTGAAATTGACTTGACAGCAGTGAGGTTTTTTTTTTTTTTTTTAAGGTCTTTCCCAACAATAACAACAACAACAAACAGAAAAATTTCCCTTAGCCTTATCACCCTTTCCAGAAATGTGTCTTTCTTGTCTTGGACAAACTTTTCTAAGTTTTAATCTCTACTTTCTTTGTCCATTTTGCCATCACTCACATTCCTCTAAATTCCTTACATTTGGTTTAGGATTCTATAATTCTCCTAAAAGTAATCTGTTTGCCTTATTTCATCACATTTGAAAGTTTGATACTTGGGCTTTGTTGACATTCCTGACAATATTTTATATTTATGAGTAGATTTAACCACTTTATATTTTGGTGTAAGTGAAATTGCTTTGTTTTAAATACAAAAATACAAATCTATTGAAATTACTAATATTTTATGGAGACATCAGGCCTTTCAGAAATGAGCTTTCAATAAAATTAGGCTTTAATAATAATAAACTGTTAATACAATTCTTTTCCTCTCTCCGATCACAGCTGTTTTTGTAGCTTCCTTCCACTCCATAGTAAGGGATATCTGTCATGCATTGAACTGCATGCTACTTTAAGGCCTCTGACTAGCCTACTTTGTTCTCCACTGTATCGCAAGAGCCTAGTAGAGTGTCTGAAATAGTGTGCAGTCAAGTATTTACATACTACATTTAATAAGCAATGGGCTGTGTGGTCAAACTTGAGAATTGTTATTTCAGACATTGAAATTTTTTTTTTTTTTGCAAGAACTTTAAAGTTTTATGATATAGCAAAAAAGGGTTAAGAAATTAAAGATAAGTCATCCCCTAAACAGGATGCTGAAATATTGCTAAGGAAATCATTATGTTTTCTTAGAAATAATGCCCCTTTAGCTGTTAGCAAGAAAATAACTTAGTAGGAAATTTTTTGTTTATTCTCAAGAAAGTAGCCATTTTTTCTGATCTCAAAATCAAGATATTTTCATTGCACACTGAAATGAAGACATACCCAGTTACTTTAATTACCTATTCCTCTAGCCAAGAAGAAAATATTATTTGATGAATTTGAATCAAAACAAAAGTACTTCCTAGATTATTGGAGGCCAGAAGGAGAACTAATACCATCCTTTTGATTACCTGAATCAGGTGGATAAACAGCTCTTGGCTAAGACAGAATTAAGCCACAGACAGCTGCAAGAATCTGGAAAAGTCTTTGATGCCAACACAGCTTGATGCTATATAGTTGACACAGCAGAGACATACTCCAAGCTAAAGATTTACAGTGAGTTTGAATGAAGAATTCTAAATCAAACCAGAAAACAAGAACTAGATCAAAACAAATTTAGTAATAGAAAAAAATAGCAAACTAATGTATCAATATTAGATACTTACTTATTGCTTTATAAAATTGATCCACTGATAGGTATTTTCTGGCAAGATGGTGGACTAGGCAGAAAGACTACAGAGACCCTCTTCAACAAAGAAAAGGGAAACCAATTGATACAGACACAGAAGATAATCTTGGACCCCTGAGCCTTGAAGGGAAGGATATAGAAGTGGACTAAATCCCAACTAGCAGAAGAATTTGCGAGAAAATACCATAAAAGGAGACATACGGAGCTGCGGTCTGGCAGCGATCCTGAGTGATCCTGATGGCACAGACAGCTTGGAGATTCCTGAGTGGTGGTAGGACCTAAGAATTAAACTAAAAATCACCCTGCTAGCCAGGAACTACACGGAGGACCGTGCACGGTGGCTGGGGAACAAACAGAGAAGGTGAAGAGAAAGGTGGGCTGAACTGTGGACTTTTGATCGTCCGGAAGGTGCTGCCATTTTGAAGGTTTAAAAAGCAGCTTAACTATTTTAGATATTTAAAGAGACAGCACTCTCGCAGATTCCTGGGGCTTAAGAACACGTTCTGCTTTCCAGCAAACCCAAGGACGGTTGGAACCTGTAAGACTGAAAAGGTACGACACTCCTCTTGTTACTCTCATACCCCACACCTGCTTGGTGACCTGAGGTATGTGGCCACCCCCACTCCCATCTAACTTCTGGGCCCACAGGAACTCCATCACAGTCTGTGTGCTCAGACGGAGCCTGGGTGCCCTGCCCTGTCCTCCACCGATTTTTTTTTCTTTTTTCCCTTTTTATATTTTTATTTTTCGCTTTCTTTTTTTCTGGTGATTAGTTTGCTTGTATTTGTCTGTTTTAAAGCAACTAATATTATTAATATTTTTGCCTTTTTTATTATTATTCTTAATCTTCCCCTACCAGGTCCTAGTTTTCAGCATTTGTTCTTTCCCTGTGTCTGGTTGAAATTTTTTTTTTCCAAATTTAAGGTTTTTTTTCTTTTTATTTTCCCCCTTTCTTCTCATGATTAACCCCATTGCTTATTTTTCTTTTTGCATTTTTCCCAGATTTTTTTCTTCATTTATT
>NW_006924104.1:10678-11234 GCF_000298275.1 Orycteropus afer afer
TGTGGTAAACTGTGGTCAATGACATGAGATAAAGTATATGTGAACTGCTGTATGGAAAGTGAATTTGCTCTGTAAATCTTTACCCAAATCACAATTAAAAAACAACAACAAAAAAAATTGATCCACTGATAGATGTTCAATTTCAATTGTTTGACACCACATTTTAGTTTTTCACAAATACAGAAAACAATTTGCTTATCTCAATTTTATACAACGCAGAAGTAAATCTAGCCTACTCTTCAGCCTACACTACTTAGTCTGAGGCACCTCTATAATCTGCTAGTGGTATACATTCTAATTGAAGGTACAATTATTTTGAGGAGTGCATAAACATCTTGAAAGCTTATTGTACAAGCTGCAATATATAAACTGTCAACAGCAAACATATTAACTTTGTATTCAGTCACTTAATCCTCTCAATTCTTTCTTGAAATTATGTTATGTTTACAACAGGCTACTTGTATAAAGAAAACAAAAATCCTCACAACTGGACCAATGAGCAGCATCACAAGAAATGGAGAGAAGATTGAGGTTGTCAAAGAATTCACGTTGCTTG
>NW_006924104.1:13389-14173 GCF_000298275.1 Orycteropus afer afer
TTTTTTTTGCATATGTTACTGAAACCTTTTAAAAATGATAGCGTTTTGGCCCTTTTGTGCCACTCTAACAGAAACACAAGTGGATGGTTTGAAATAACAGGGATTTATTCTCTTACAGTTTTGGAGGCTAGAAGTCTGAGTTCAAAGTGCCAGCTCTAGAGGCAGGATGAAGGCCCCTCGACCTTGAGCTTCAGTTCTGCCTCTTGTTCCCAGCCCACTGGAGCTGGAGGTGTCTCTTCACTCAGGCAGCTGCTGGCTGCTGAGGCTGATAAACCCAAGGTTAACAAGTAAAATGGCACAGTCCCAAGATTACCAAACAACATGGCAGACCACTAGTTCAAATCCAGAGGCAGTCCCAAGATTGGCAGGAAATATGGAAGGCTGTGGAATGAAGACTTGGCTACATGCTCAGAAACTTTGTTTTTTCTTTTCCTCACTAATTTGTTTATCTCTCACTGACTTACAAATGTGATTTATTCATGCTTTTAGTAAAATATTTAAATGGGGGTAGGCATCCCCTCTTTGCCTTCTTTTTTAAAAAATGCATTTTATTGAAATATAATTTGTTGTTGTTGTTGTTAAGTGCCGTCGAGTCGTTTCCTACTCATGGTGACCCCATGCACAACAGAACGAAACACTGCCTGATCCCGCACCAGCCCCACAATCCCTGCTATACTTGAGCTCATCATTGGTCAATTCAGACTGTAGAAGCTGATAAAATTCTTCAATTTCCTCATCTTTGGCTTTGGTGGTTGGGGCATAAATTTGAATAACAGTCATATTA
>NW_006924104.1:16668-17167 GCF_000298275.1 Orycteropus afer afer
ACAACAATGAACTAATACTATATTTGTCCTTCTGTGATTGACTTATTTCATTCAGCATGATGTCCTCCAAGTTCATCCATATTATGCAGTGTTTTGCAGAATCTACATTATTCTTAAGTGCTGCATAGCATTCCATTATGTGTATGTACGATAGTTTGGTCATCCACTCTTCCACCATAAATCTTAGAGATAAGTCCCTTGTCAGATATGTAATTATCAGCAAATATGAATTTGTTGCTGTCATTTTTGTGATGTACTTTTTCTTGGTGTTGGTTTCTTTGTTCCATATAATTTTCTATGCTGAGCTCGTTTTGTTTATGAATCTTATCACTTCCTTCATTGCTACTGTTTTAGTATTTGCTGAATATTTATGCTGGTCCTCTTTATTATTTTGATGTGAAGGTTTATCATTTTTATTTGAGGTTACCCTGTGATTTATAGTTTTCTTTCCAAGTTTAGAACAGTCCGTTCTATCTTGTAGTTGTCTTGACTTCTTTAC
>NW_006924105.1:0-751 GCF_000298275.1 Orycteropus afer afer
AAAAAAATAGAATACTTGGAAATAAAACTTACCAGGGACACAAAAGACCTGTACAAAGAAAACTATAAAAAATTACTTCAAGAAACCATAAGAGATCTACATAAATGGAAAAACATCCCGTGCTTGTTGATAAGAAGATTGAACATTGTGAAAATGTCAATTTTATCCAAAGCAATCTAAACATTCAATGCAATCCCATTCCAGATCCCATCAACACTTTTTAAGGATACGTAAAAATCAATCACTTAACTATATGGAAAGGAAAGAGACCTCAGGTAAACAAAGCACTATTTAAGAAGAACAAAGTAGGATGTCTCACACTACCAGATCTTAAAACCTACTATACAGCCACAGTAGTCAAAACTGCCTGGTACTGGTATAAATGACAGACACATAGACCAATGGAATAGAATTGAAAACCCAGAAATAGACCCATCAACCTACGGTCAGCTGATCTTTGACAAAGGGCAGAAATCCATTAAATGGGGAAGAGAGTTTGCTGGCAAAACTGGATATCTATTTGCAGAAAAATGAAACAAGATCTGTACTTCCCACCATACACAAAAACTAACTCCAGATGGATAAAACACTTAAATGTGAAACCTATATAAAGTTCCTCAAGGAAAAACTCAGGGCAAATTTAGGGCCCTAATATGTGGTAGCATAGTGGCTAAGACACTTGCCTGCTAACCAGACGGCTGGCGGTTCAAACCCACCAGCCACTCCTCGGAAGGAAGATTGGGCAATCCTA
>NW_006924105.1:1557-2290 GCF_000298275.1 Orycteropus afer afer
GTGTCCATCAACCGAGGAATGGATACATGCAACCCTAAAGAATAACCTAGAATCTGCAAAACAGCACATAACGAGGATGAACTTGGAGGACATTATGCTGAGTGAAATAAGTCAATCACAGAAGGACAAATATTGTATTAGTGAGTTATTGTACAAATCAAGGAAAAGTTTATCTATAGAAGGAAATTTTCCTTGTTGGTTACCTGGGGTGGGAGGGGAGGGAAGGGAACACTGTTAAGATAAGTAGATATAAGTATTGATTTGGGTGAAGAGAAGGGCAATGTACCAAATGTGAGTATCCACATGGTGGCACCGAGGAAGAAAAAGACATAGAGAGGTACATGGGAGGTACAGACAACAAAGATGAACCCTTTGGCACATACAGTACTGCACTGCCAGTGAAGGCAAACACAGGTATAAGGGTAGATAGATGGGTAGATAGGCTGAACTATTAGGTATGTCTATGAAGCAGGGAGTGTACCCAAGTCCATGTATAGGGCTGTCAGACAATGGTCCTGTAAGTGTATTATCTGAATTCCCAGGTGTATAGTAAAGTTGACAAGGGACAAGGTTGTAGTCACTTCTTGGCCACAGCCAGCTACCCAAAGGGAGCGAGTAGTTGGACCTGTGGGCTCTGGACCATAGTCACAGAGGGTATCAAGCTCAATTGGCATAACACACTACACAAAACATTGTTCCACCTCCTACTTTTTGGCGAGTAGCAACTGGGATC
>NW_006924105.1:2616-5517 GCF_000298275.1 Orycteropus afer afer
CTGAGACTGTGGTACCTAGCTGCCCTTCAGGTCTGGAATTGAACCCACACCTGTGGCTTCCAGCCAAACAAAAACAGGCATAGGACTTGAACATTTACCTGAGGTAGATATACTCCTTGGAGAGAACAATCATGGGAGAAAGAAGGGCTATTTATGCACAGGGAGACAGCTCAGGGGGTAGAGGGGTACATGGAGGGATGGACATAGGGATGAGGTGACTGTTGGGAGGAAGTGGGAGGGGAGCTGGTACATTGTGGTGAATTGTAGTCAATATCATGAGACAAAGTGTATGTGAACTGCTGTATGGAAACTGAATTTGCTCTGTAAATTTTAAAAAGGAAAAGGGAAAAGAAAGGAAAGAAAATAAAGTGTGATAAAGATATAGTTTAAAAAAAGTGATGTATTAAAGTCTCCTACTATGACTGTGGAGTCATCTATTTGTCTTTTCAATTCTTTTAAAGTCTAATTTATGTATTTTGGGGCTCTCTCACTGGGTGCATAGATGTTCATTATGGTTATGTACTCTTGTTCTGTTATTCCTTTAATCATTATATAATGCTGTCCTTGTCTCTTATGGTGGTTTTTGTCTTAAAGTCAATTTTATCAGAAATTAATATAGCCACTCCTGTTGTTTTTTGATTGCCATTTGCTTGATATATCTTTTTCCAATATTTTAGTGTATTTTTGTCTTTGTGTCTAATCTGTGTCTCTTGTAGACAGCACATCAATGGGTTATATTTTCTTATTTAGTCTGCAAATCTCTGTCTCATGAATGATGCATTTAATCCATTAACATTCAGCATAATTATTGACAAGTACAAATTTGTTGCTGTCATTTTGTTATGTTATTTTTCATTGTGTTACTGATTTCTTTGTTCCATATAATTTTCTGTGTTGAGCTCATTTGGTTTACAAATCACATTATCATTTCCTTCATTGTGATTGTTTTAAAATTCTAAATATTTGTACTTGCCCTCTTTTTTGATACAAAGATGCATTGTTTTTCTTTGAGGTTATCCTGTGATTTATAATTTTCTTCCCAAGTTTACAATAGTTAGTTTTATTTTTCAATTATCTTGACTTCCTCAACATATAGAGGTTCTGTAACTCTACTATTTTTTCCCTCTTTTTGATTTGTACTTGTCCTCATTCACCCACTAATGTCTCTGGTTCTTTATTTATAGTCTAGTAAGCTTATTTTTCTTTGGATACTTACATAGCTGGACTGGTTTCTGGGTTATGTCATCATGTGTGTCAATGGTTGATAATTGTTTGCTATTGTTGGTTCTCTGTACAAAGGACTCCCTTTAGCATCTGTTGTAATGTTGGTCTGGTTTTAATAAATTGCCTTAATTTCTGCTTATCTGGAAATGTCCTAATTTCACTATCATATTTGAGGGACAATTTTGCTGGGTATATAATTCTTGGTTGTAATGTTTTTTTTTTTTCTTTCAGAAATTTATATTTATCATCCTATTGCCTTATAGCCTCCTTGGTTTCTGCTGAGAAATCAGAGCTTAGTCTTATTGGTTGCCCTTTGCAGGTAACTTTTCATTTTTCTCATGCTGCTTTCAGGATTCTTTCTTTGTCTTTGGTTTTGGTGAGTTTTGTGATGATATGTCTTGGTGATTTTCTTTTGGAATCTATCCTGTTGGACTTCCTGAGTGGATATATTCTCATCTTTCATCATACCAGGGAAATTCTCTTCCAACAAATTTTCAAAAATTTTCTCTGTGGTTTTATTGTCTCTTCCTGTTCTGGAATTCATATTACATGTAGGTTAATCCTCTTGGTGGTATCCCACATTAACCTTCGGCTTTCTTCATTTTGTTTTGATCTTTTTTTCTGCTTGCTCGCATACCAACATAGTATTGACCTACTTGTCATCAATATCACTAATTCTGTCCTCCACTGGTTTGATTCTACTCCTTTTCCCATTCAATGTGTTATCTATTTCTGAAAATTTAGTATTAATCTTCTGGATTGCTATCTGTAGATTTTGTATCATTTCTAATTTTTCATTTGTCATTTTGTTCTTGTACTGCCTTTCCAAATTGTTCTATGCTTTGTCTGTGTTTTCCTTAATTTTGCCTATGCACTCTCTCAATCCATTGAAAATACCTAAATACAGTTCTTCTGAATCCATTATGAGGGAATTCCAATGCTGCTGCTTCCTCAGGTTTGTTTTCTGAGTCTGTATCCTGGTCCTTTGTTTTTACTACTTTATCTTGCTTCTTTGTGTGGACTGTGGCAATCTGTTGTCTCTGAGACATTGTGACGTCATTTTATTTATATATAATTGTTGATTGTATGTTTGTATGATTCACCCAAGATTATTTTTTCTTTCTTTTGATGTATCTGAGTAAGCAAGGTACTGTGCTCCTCTATTCGCTTGTTTGCAGCACGTATGCACTCACCACCTGTCTCCTGATGAGTGACACAGAGAATGACAGTGGGTGCACAGATCTGTGTTAGCTGTTAGTGAATAGCAGTTAAGGGTGAGTTGTACTGGCTGTCATGTATCACTGGCCAGTTGGTGCAGAAGCGGTGGCCCTCAATCAGTAGGTGGGGCTACAGGAGGTGCAGGTATGGTTGAGTTGTATAAGCATGGCTGCTGTCCCCTACTAAGAAAAAAACAGCAATCATAAAAGCACCAAAAAAGTAAAACCAAGAGGACAAAAACACACACTGCATATATACACAGGAACAATCACCAAAAAAAAAAAAGCAAAAAAAGAAATACAGTCAGCCGGAAAGATGGCAGACTAGGCAGAAAGACTGCACAGACCTTCTTCAACAAAGAAAAGGAAAACCAATTAACACAGACACAGAAGATAATCCTGGACCCCTGAGCCTTGAAGGGAAGGATATACAAGTGGACTAAACCCCAACTAACAGAAG
>NW_006924105.1:8312-9543 GCF_000298275.1 Orycteropus afer afer
CTGCAAAGCATCTTCTCAGACCATAATGCTATCAAATTAGAAATCAACAATAGGAAGATCAACAGGAAAAGAGTAAACACATGGATACTGAACAATACCCTCCTTTAAAAATACTGGGTAAGAGAAGAAATCAAAATTGAAATTTGAAAATTCCTTCAATCACTGAAATTTGAAAATTCCTTCAATCAGAGAATGAAAACACAACATACCAAAATCTTGGGGACACAGCAAAAGCAGTGATCAAAGGCCAATTTATAGCAATAAATTCACATACCAAGAAAGAAGAAAGAGCCAAAATCAACACTTTAAACCAACATCTCCAACAATTAGAAAAATAACAGCAAGAAAAGCCTACAGTCAACAGAAGGAAATAATCAAGATTCGTGCAGAAATCAATGAAACAGAAAAGAAAAGGGCTATGTAAAACATCAATAAGACCAGAGGTTGGTTTTTTGAAAAGATCAATAAAATTGACAAACCACTGGCAAATTTAACAAAGGAAAAGAGGGACAGAATACAAATAACATGAATAAGAAATGAAATGGGTGACATCACAACAGAACCAACTGAAATCAAAAGGATAATATCAGGATACTATGAAGAACTGTATTCCAACAAATTTGAAAATCTGGAAGAAATGGACAGATTTCTAGAAACACACCACTTACCAAAACTAACATAGATTGATGTGGAAAAGTTGAACAGGTCCATCACAAAAGAAGAAATTGAACAGGTCATCAAAAAATTACCAACTAAAAAAAAGACCTGGCCCAGACAGTTTTACTGGAGAATTCTACAAAACATTCAGAGGAGAACTGATACCAATCCTTCTCAAACTATTTCAAAAGGAAAACTACACACCAATATCCCTCATGAATATAGATGCAAAAATTCTTCAACAAAATCCTAGCCAATAGACTGCAATACCATATCAAGAAAACCATTCATCATGACCAAGTGGGGTTCATATCAGGTATGTAGGAATGGTTCAACATTACAAAAACAATCAACGTCATCCACCACGTAAATAAAACAAAGGAGAAGAACCAAATGATCATATCAATTGATGCAGAAAAAGGCATTTGATAAAATCCAACATCCATTCCTGATCGAAACTCTCAGCAAAATAGGAATAGAAGGGACATTCCTCAATGTAATAAAGGGCATTTATGCAAAACCAACAGCCAACATTATTCTCAATGGAGAGAGACTGAAACCATTCCTCTTGAGA
>NW_006924105.1:11938-12935 GCF_000298275.1 Orycteropus afer afer
GGACTGTAAAATGGTACAACCATTGAGGGAAGCAGTGTGGCGATTCCTTCAAAAGTTGGAATTAGAAATACCATTTGACTCAGCCATTCCATTACTAGGTATAGACCCTAAAGAAGTGAGAGTGATGACAAGAACAGATATATGCACACCCATGTTCACTGTAGCACTATTTACAATAGCCAAAAGATGGAAACAACCTAGGTGTCCATCAACTGAGGAATGGATAACCAATCTATGATACATACACACAATGTAATACTATGCAACGCTAAAGAATAATATAGAATCTGCTAAACACCATGTAACATGGATGAACTTGGAGGACATTATGCTGAGTGAAGTAAGTCAATCACAAAAGGACAAATACTGCATTAGTCCATTACTGTAAAAGTTAAGGAAAGGTTTATCTATAGAAGGAAATTTTCTTTGTTGGTTACCATGGGTGGGAGGGAAGGGGAGGAAAGGCTGTTAGATAGATAGAAGTATTGATTTGGGTGAAGAGAAGGGCAATGTACGAAATGTGAGTAACCAATATGACACCACTGAGGATGAGAAAGACATAGAGAGGTACATGGGAGTTACAGACAACAAATATGAACCTTTTTGCACATACAGTACTGTGTTGTCAGTGAAGGCAAACATGGGTATATGGGTGGATAGATGGGGGGACAGGATGAACAATTATGAATGGCTATGAAATGAGGAGTGTATCCAAGATCATATATAGGGTTGGCAGGCAATGGTCCTGTAAGTTTAGGTGAATGATCAGAATTCCCAGGTGTATAGTAGAGCTGACAAGGGGCCAGGTTGTGGTCACTGCTTGATCACAGCCAGCTACCCAGAAGGACCAAGTAGTTGAACCTGTGGGCTTGAGACCATAGTCACAGGGGACATAAGCTCAATTGGCAAAACATACTACACAAAACATTGTTCCACCTCCTACTTTGGTGAGTAGCAACTAGGATCTTAAAAGCTAGCAAGCTGCCATCTAGATGCA
>NW_006924105.1:13260-17278 GCF_000298275.1 Orycteropus afer afer
GCATGGAGGGATGGACACAGGAAAGAGGTCACTATGGGGAGGAAGTGGGAGGGGAGCTGTTGCATTATGGTAAACTGTGGTCAATGTCATGAGACAAAATATTGTGAAGTGCTGTATCGAAAGTGAATTTGCTCTGTAAATCTTCACCCAAATCACAATTAAAAAAAAAAAAAGAATATTAGATTAAAATAAATAAACCAAAGCTACAAAAAAAGGGAAATGCAATAAATGAGAAGAAATATTTAAAGAAATACTTTAAAATGACAAAAGAAATATAAAGAGGAAAAAATAGCCCACAGTATCTTGGTATAGGAAAATAAAAGAGCTATAGTAAAAGCATAATTTAAAAAAATGAGAAAAATGCATAAAGAAAAACAAGCGATGGGAAGAACCTAAAGAAAGATAAAATATGGGAACCAGGAAAAAGAAAGTGAAAAAAACCCAAAAAACTCACAACTAGAACCCAAGAAGGGAAAAGGAAAGAATAAAAAGAAAAAAAAAAAGAAAAATTTAAAAACAAACAAACATCTGCTAGGGGAGAAAGGCAGGGCATCCAGCCTCCGTCCGAGCACACAGACTGGGATGGAATTCCTGTTGGTCCAGAAGTTGTGTGGAGGTGGGGGATGGCTGCAGCTCCATTCCCTAAAGGGTGTGGGTTATAAGACTAACAAGCAGAACATCACACCTTTCCAATCATCAGCCTCCAGTGTGGTTGTCCATGTTGTTCTTGGAAAGTGAAGACTATTCTTAAGATGCTGGCATCTGAATACCACCACTTTAAATATCCAAAATGGCCACACTGCTTGTAAATACTCAAAATGGCTGCAACCTCCACACAGCTCAAAGTCCACAGCTCAGTTTGTCTCCTTCTTAATGTTTCCTTTTTTAGTTGTGCCACCAGTGCTGTTGTTCATGCAGCTCTTGGTGAGCAGGGCCAATTTTTAGGTTATTACTTAAGACCACTTGGAAATATTCAAAGTAGCCACACCGTCAGAATAGCTGACAGTCCGTAGCTCTGTTTGTCTTCTTATTCACTGTTTTCATTCAGGTTCTTCTACTAATGGGTATTTAATCTACTTCTGTATCCTTCCTTTCAAAACTCAGGGCTCCAGGATTATCTTCTGTATGTGGTCAATTGATTTCTCTTTTCTTGAAGAAGGTCTGTGTAGCTTGTCTGTCTAGTCCACCATCTTACCAGAAGTAGTCATGGTATTTTCAATAGCCTCATACGCATGTGAATGCTGGACAATGAATAAGGAAGATAGAAGAAAAGTTGATGCTTTTTTTTCTTCTTCAATTTTTATTGTGATTTGGGTACAAATTTACAAAGCACATTCAACAGTTCATGCACATTTGATTTCACAGCCTCGATTACAATCTCCAGCTGTAAAAAGTTCTTCTCTTCTCTCCTCCCTGTGACTACCCCTTCCCTGTGTCCTTCTTATCTATGCATTCCTGTCTGTCCAGCTTTCCCTCTATGCAAATGCTGCCCCTCTGATGTTTCATGGCTGAATGCTCTCAGGGATACACCTCCTAGATCAGGTGAGTGCATCCCCTGGGGGTAGGTGTTCTGCTTGTAGGCTTTTTTACTGTTGGGCTGAGAGCAAATCCATGTAAGTGAGTCAATTTCTAGGCCCAGAGGATAAGCTGGGGCCAAGGTCTCAGAGATTCCACCAGTCTCTATCTGACCAATAATTCTGGTCATCTTTGTGTTTCTGAATTTTTTTCTCACATTTTTCCTCCCACTCTATCCAGCATCTCCAATTTTGATCCCTTTCTCAGTGGCTAGCACTGGTAGCTGGGCACCATCTTGCTCTTCTGGTCTCAGGGTCATGAAGACTGAGGTCTTCATAGTTCATCATATCTTTGGACTAATTGTTTTCAAATGACTTTGATTTTTTTCACTCTTCTTTGCTCTAGACCAAAGAAGACCAATAGTTGCATCTTAGATGCTCACTTGAAAGCTTTTAAGAGTCCAGTTGCTACTCACCAAAGCAGAATGTAGAACAAGATTTTCATGTACTATGTTACACCAATTAAGCATGATATCCTCCGAGACTATGGTCCTGAGCCTGCAGGCCTGGTGAGTCTCTCCCTCAAAGTGTTTGGTTTTCTGCAGGAAGCTGAAGAGTTGATGCTTTTGAGTTGTGGTGTTGGGGAAGAATGCTCAAAAGTAGCATGTACTGCCAGAAGAACTAACAAATCTGTCCTGGAGGAAGTACAGCCAGAATGCTCCTTGGAAGTGAGAATGGCCAGACTTTGTCTCACCTATTTTGGTCATGTTGTCAGAAAGGACCATTCCCTGGAGAAGGATATCATGCTTGGTCAAGTAGAGGGTCAGCAAAAAAGGGGAAGGCCCTCAATGAGATGGACCGACACAGTGGCTGCAACGATTGGTTCAGGTATAGCAAGGATTGTGAGGCTGGTGTAGGACTGGTCAGTGTTACATTCTGCTATACACAGGGTCGCTCCAAGTTGGAGCCAAATAGAAGGCACCTAACAAGAACCCCTGAAACCAATGGAAGAGAGTACTTCAAGGGAGTCTGGTGGTTTGAAATACCAAAGAAAGGGCAAACAGGACAAAGCCTGACACCATCAACTGGTTTGGGAAACAGAAAGCCATTAATGAACTCAACAAGAATACTTCCAATGGAAATGACTGAGGCAAAAAAAATTGGTTTTGGTAAATTTAAGAGATAATGATGAGTAAGAAAGGAGAGAGAATGTACCAGCCTCCTTTAAAGCACTTTCATTCTGAAGAGAAGGGGATAGCTTCACTTTTCAGATATTAAATACCTGGGCATGTTTATAGGCTGTGGAACAAGAGCCAAGAGAGAGGAAAATGATGGATGGAACAAGATTCTAAGAAAGCCTAAGAACAGTGGTATGAAAAACAAAGGGAAAACTTCACCTTAAAGAGAAGAAACTACACTTCACCAGAGGTTGAAGGGCAAGAAAGATAAGGATGAAGGTTACAGCTATTAGGGTGATCGGGTAACTGGAGGAAGAGGCTCCTCTTTGATGGCTGCCTATTCCCTGAGTAAGAAAAAAGATAAGAGAGGAGCTTCTTTCTGTAAGATAGTTGACATATAGATGACAGATAAAACTTAAGTTGTATAGATTAAATGTTTTATTCTAGAATTAAGGGAATAATATCAGTTAAAATCTCACCAAAACAGAAAAACAATCCTATGACTCTATGCCTAAATTTTATAGGCATCAGTTTTAAGATAGGCATCTGTTTTATGAACACATTTTCTTAAAGCAATTTGGACAGTCTCTCCTTTTCAAAGAAATTCTGACACCACATCCATTAAAACCAGTTAGTCTATCTGCAGGTTTTCTGACTGTAAAACTTGGACTTAATCAAATAGTAGTATCTCGAGGATACATTCCCAAGTGCAAACAGGAATTTTTGTTACTTCTCCTTTATAAACTTTGATTACATTAGACATGAGTGTCAGGGATAAGAAAAGGCCTGACATCTTCTATTTCCTCTTGCAACTGAGTTGATAAAAATCATGTCTACATCTAAAACTTACCTCCATAAATAAATCATTTAAAAACTATCTGTCTAGGATCATGGGTCTCTCCTTGTCTAGAGCAAAGAATGAAGAAAACCAAAGACAAATGGAAACAATTAGTCCAAGTGACTAGTACTTCATGAGATCCTCAGCATATATGACTATAAGACCAGAAGAACTAGATAGTACCTGGCTACCACTCAAACATTCAGAAGGGGATCTATGTAGGAGATCCTGGATAGAGTGGGAGAACAATGTGCAACAAAACTAAAAATCATTTGGGGGGGAAAAAAAAAGGGAGAGACCAAGTTTGCTGGTCTCATAGAGTCTGATGTAACCATTAAGACAATGGCCCCTAGCACGCTTCAGGTCTGGAATTGAACCCACTGCTGTGGTTTCCAGCCAAACAACAGACAGGCATATGAGGTAAACATTTACATTAGATAGATACAGCCCTTGGAGAGATCAATCGTGGGAGAATAGAAGGGATTTGT
>NW_006924106.1:0-3307 GCF_000298275.1 Orycteropus afer afer
GTCATGTTGTCAGAGGTGACCATTCCCTAGAGAAGGATGTCATGCTTGGTAAGGTGGAGGGTCAACGATGGAGGGAAAAGCCTTCGACAAGATGGATTGACATGGTGGCTGCGACAATGGGCTCAAGTATAGCAAGAATCATGGAGCTGGCGCGGGATCAGGTGGTGTTTCGTTCTGCTGTGCATGGGGTCGCTATGAGTCGGACATGACTCAACAGCACCTAACAACAACAACAACATGGGGTGAACATTTACACCAGCAGATACACTCCTTGGAGCGATCAATCATGGGAGAACAGAAGGGCAGTATTTACACAGGGAGACAGCTTAGGGAACAGGAATGCACAGGAAGGAAGGACACACAAAAAAGGTTAACTCCAGGGAGGAAGTGGGAAGAGAGCTGTTACATCATGGGGAATTGCAGTCAATGTCATGAAACAAAATGTGTATGAATTGTCGTATGGAAAATGAATTTTCTCTGTAAACTTTCACCCAAATCACAATAAAAATTAAAAATCACACACACACACACACACACACACACACAAAGATAAAGAACCCAAATTTGTAGGTAAACAAAGTGTTTTGTCTTAGTGTCCCAGGGCTGCCACAGCAAAATACTACAAAATAAGTGATTTTAAAGAACAGAAATTAATTTTCTCATAGTTCTGGAGATCAGATGTTCAAATTCAGGGCCTCAGCAAGGTTACAAACTCTCTTTGTGGGCTCTAGAGCAAGATCCTCCTCAGCCTCTTTCAGCTTCTGGTGGCTCTAGGTGTTTCTTTGTGTTCTTTTGTTTATAGACAGACTAATCCTCCCATGTATTCCCCCTGTGTTTCTGAGTCCTTCTTTTATAAAATGATACTCAGAAAGACTAGGATTAGGACTCACCCTATTCTCATATGTCTTTGATAATTTAACTGATAACATCTTCTAAGAAAAACCTTATTTCCCCAAGCAAGGTCACATGCACCTTACAGGGGCTAGGACTTCAATAAATCTTTTACTGGAGACACAGTTTAATCTATATTTAAACAGGCATTTCTCCAAAGAAGATATACAAATGATCAATAAGCACATGAAAACATGCTCAACATCATTAGCCATTAGGGAAAGGCAAACCAAAATACAGTAAGATACCACTCCACCCACTAAGGAGCAACCACTAAGAAGTTTTTGTGGCATAGTGGGTGTTTTGGTTCTCTAATGTGGCTCTAACAGAACCACAAATGTGGCTTTAACAAACAAGAGTTTATTCTCTTGCAGTTTTAGAGGCCAAAAGTCCGAATTCAAAGTGACAAGCTCTAGGGGTTGGACAAAATCCCCTGGACCTTGGACTTCAGCTCTGCCTCTTATCCCTGACCCACTGAACCTGGAGCTGTCTTTTCACTCAGGCAGCTGTTGGCTGCTGAGGCTAACAAGGTCGAGGTCAACAAATAAAATGGCACAGTCCCAATATTACCAAACAACATGGCAGGCCACTAATTCAAGTTCAGAGACAATCCCTGTATCAGCAGGAAACATGGCAGGCTGTTAAATGAAGACTCAGTTACATGCAGGGTCCAAGCATACTAAAAACCTGCCAAGACCTCTCTCAAAACTTCTTATATACTGGAAACAGACTACGTCCCCAAGGCAGCTATTTAGCTGCTCCAGTAGATTCCACCATGGAGCTGATTACAAATCTCATCATGGGGAATAACTACAGCCAGCTGCTCAGCCACTCAAAACCTGGCCAAGCCAAGTTGACACATATCCTTAACTATCACAATGGGTAAAGTGTTTGGGTGCTAACCAGAAGGTCAGCAGTTCAAACCCACCAGCTGGGAGAAAGATAAGGTAATCTACTTCTGTAAAGATTTACAGCCTTGGAAACCCAGTGGAGGTCTCTATGAGTCAGAATTGGCTCTTTAGTAGTGGGTTTTAGTGGGGTTTCCACCCACTAAGCTCCCTAAAAGGAGTCCCTGGGTAGCACAAATGGTTATTTGAACCTACCCAGAGATGCCTTGACAAAAAAGCCCTGGCATTCTGCTTCTAAGAGATCACAACAATGAAAACACTATGTAGTGCAGTTCAGTTCTGCCATACACATCAGTAGGAATCAGAATCGACTTGATGCCATCTGGTGGTTCTGTGTGCTGTGCAGTGATTGCAACTCATAGAGTAGAGCTGCTACGTAGGGGTTCTTAGGCTGAAATCTTTACAGGAGTAGATCACCAGATTTTTCTCCTGCAAAGTGGCTGGTAGACTCAATCTGTCAACATTTGGGTTAGCAACCTGTTCCGGGTGTCTAGTGGCTCTCTGACAAAAATATACCACAAATGGGATGGCCTTAACAAACAGGAATTATTCTCTTACAGTCTGGAGGCTTTAAGTCCTCCAAGTTCAAAGTGCCAGGCTCTAGGAGCTGAGTGAAAGCCCCTCAACCTTGGGCTTCAGCTCTGCCTCCTGCTCTTGGCCCACTGGAGCTAGAGGCTTCTCTTTACTCAGACAGCTGCCTGGCTGCTAAGTCTGACAAACCGAAGGTTGACAAGTAAAAAGTCACAGTTCCAATGTTACCAAACCACATGGCAGGTCATTAATTTAAGTACATTGTAAGTCCCAAGATTGGCAGAGCATGGCAAGGTGCTGAGCAATGACACAGCTACATGCAAAGTTCAAGCATGCTATAAGCTAGAGACTATCCCCAAGGCTTCTCCTTATATACAGGAAACAGACCACATCCCAAAGGCAGCTACTCAGCTGCTTGTGGTAGATCCCACCATAGAATTGATTGCCAGTCTCATCATGGGGAATAACAACCACCAGCTGCCCAGCCACTCAACCAGGCCCAGCCAAGTTGACATACAAATTTCACTACTACACTAACATTTAACCATTGCCTAAAATAAGTATCAGACAATAACAAATGTTGGTGAGGATGTGGGGAAATTTGAACTCTCATTCTTTGCCGGTGCTAATATAAAAGTGCAGCCACTTCAGAAAAGAGTTTAATATATCTTCAGAGTGGTAAACATAGTGTGCCATATAACCTAGCAATTCCACTCCTACATAAATATCCAGGGAATGGAAAACATATGCCTGCACAAAAGATTGAATACGCAAGTCCATAGCAGTGTTATTTGTAATAGACAAAAAGTTTTTAAAATCTCAACGTACATCACATGATTACTAGATAAACAATGTGATTTGATGCTGATTCATAGCAGCTCTATAGGACAGAGTAGAACTGCCCCCATAGGCTTTCCAAATCTGTAGCCTTTACGGAAGCAGATAGCCACATCTTCTTCCAGCAAAACAGCTAATAG
>NW_006924106.1:3582-15468 GCF_000298275.1 Orycteropus afer afer
GTCACTTGCCTGCTAACCAGACAGCTGGCGGTTCAAACCCACCAGCCACTCCTCGGAAGGAAGGCTGAGCAATCCTACTTCCATAGTGATACTGCCTCGGCAACCCAAGGAGGGGTCGCTGTGAGTCAGGGCCAACTCGACGGCACATAACAACAACAACAACATATTCATATGTGTATTCATGTATATACGAATATATACATGACTAGATATATGAATAGCTATATGAATATGAATGTTATTTGGCAATTAAAAATGAAATATTTATATACGATACAACATCAATAAACCTTGAAACATTACGCTAAGTGAAAGAAGTATATCATACAAGACCACAAACAGTATGAATCCATTTATATGACATGTCAAGAATAGGCAAATTCATAAAGACAGAAGGTATACCAATGATTTCCTAAGGGATGGGATCGAGTTATGAGGAGTGAATACAAATAAGTAGGAGTTTTTTCTTTTTCGAGTTTTGTTTTGTTTTTTTAATATTTTGGAAATGTTCTAAAATTAAATAGTGCTGAGGGTTGCATAATTGAATAAAAACCATTGAGTTGCATACTTCCAAAAGGTGAATTTTATGTTATGTGAATTTTATCTCAATAAAGTTACATATATGTTGTAAAATATATGAATATGCTTAAAAAAAAAAAAGAAACAAACCTAACTATATCAACTTGATAATAAAAGTGTAGAGAAGAAAATAAGAATCACCAGGTAAATTTTAAACATGCTTCTCTGACAATGGATATAGAACAAAAAGGACTGCAAAATATAGTTGTTGCCCTTCAGAACAAAGATCTTCACTATGAGAGTTGGGTTGAACCCTATGAGATCGACAATGTTTGGTAGTTTCTAACAACAACAACAACAAAAAGACGTTTTATATGACTTAACCTAATACAAATATGAATTAAGGGATAGAGAAGAACTCTGTATTGTTTTATTGAAACTGGAGTATAAGTATGACCTAATGATTTTTGAAATCACATTTTGTAACTATCTATTGGATGGACCTGGGAGCAATGACATTTCACTAATAATGAGCACACCAAGCTTTTGGTTTCTAAATGTCAATTCTCTCCCAAAGGAATCAATGTTCCTTACAGAAATCACCATACCTGGGGCAGGAAATCTTCCACGTATACGTACAGCATCTTATAGTGCCAGGCACTAAGGAAGTACTCACAGATGACAGCAATGTATCAAACTGACATAGGAGTCAACTTGAAGGAACCCCTATGGGCCAAATGTGAAGTAATTTGTGCATCAAAAGGAATGATGATAATGATAGATCATTACATATAGAATTAGAAAATGAAATGATCATTTGGTGGGGGCAGGGTAGGGAAAGCTCTTCTTTAAAGAATACCAATTAATAAACCCAGAAGGAACAACAATTATGAAATCACCATTTTGCAACCACCATTTTAATAAATAATTTAGACAGATTGAGAAAAAAGGCACAGAAAGCCTTGACTCCTGAAGATGGTGGCTTAGGTAGGTGCACCATAGTTTGCCCCACAACAAAGACTCAAGAAACTAAGTGAAATGGATACAAATAATGACCTTGGGTCCCTGAACATCAAATAGAAGTTTGAGGAATTGGACCAAGCACCAACTGGAAGTAAGGTTAGAACAAAAACTGCAGGAATGCAGAGATTCACAGATCATCTGCACCCTGCCTACTGGCCCAGTGTGGCGTGGCCATTTCGGGATAGTGGCAAGCAACATCCCTGGGTAAAGAGCCCAGGAGAGCAACGTCATGGAAAACGCAGTTGGTGGCAGAGGTACTGTGTAAACAAGCCTGGAAAGAAACAAGGTGGAAAGATGTGTGCTGGGTCTGAACAAGCTGAGAGGGCAATGCACGAGAGTGCAAAGCTTCGAAAATAGGGAAAATCCATCTGTAAAACTTACTAAGCACAGAAAGTAAAGAACAACAAAGAAATTATTAACACTATGAACAAAAACAAGCATAAAAAATGATTGCAGTAATTCTTCCCTATTGATTAACACACTGAAAGTAAATAGATTAAATGCACCAGTCAAGAAGCTGAGGGGTAGAATGGATTTTTTTTTTTTTTTTTTAAAAAGCCCTATCAATATATTGCCTATAATGTTGTTGTTGTTATGTGTCATTGCATCATTTCCAACTCATAGTGACCCTATGTACAACAAAATAAAACATTACCCGGTCCTGTGCCAGCCTCACAATTTCCTACTATACCTGATTCTATTGCTGTAGGCACCATGTCAGTCCATCTTGTTGTGGGCCTTCCCCTTTCTCATTTACCCTCCATTTTACCAAGCATGATATCCGTCTCCAGGCAATGGTCTCTTCTGACAACATGACCAAAGTATGTGAGACGAAGTCTGTCCATTCTTGCTTCCAAGAAACATTCAGAGTGCACTTCTTCCAGGGCAGATATGATAGTTCTTTTAGCCGTTCATGGTACATTCAACATTCTTTGCCAACACCACAACTCAAAAGCATCAACTCTTCTTTGGTTTTCCTTATTCATTGTCCAGCTCTCACATGCATACGTGGTGTTTGAAAATAACATGGCTTGGGTCAGGTGTATCTTGGTCTTCAAGGAGACGTCATTGCTCTTCAGGACTTGAAAGATGTCTTTTGCAACAGATTTGCCCAATGCAATATGTCTTTTGATGTCTTGACTGCTGCTTCCATTGGCATCGATTGTTTGTTGTTGTTGTTATGTACTGCTGAATTGGCCCTGACTCATAGCGACCCCTCCTTGGGTTTCTGAGACAGTATCACTATGGAAGTAGACTGCCCAAACTTTCTTCCAAGGAGTAGCTGGTGGGTTTGAACCACCAGCCTTCTGGTTATCAGTCAAGTGCCTTAGGCACTATGCTATCACAGCTCCTGGCATTGATTGTAGAACCAAGGAATATGAAGTCTTTGACAACTTCAATCTTTTCTCCATCTATTGTGATGATGCTTATTGGTTCCATTGTTAGGATTTTTGTTTTCTTTACATTGAGGTGTAATCCATACTGCAGTATTCTTTAATATTCATCAGTAAATGCTCCAAGTCATCCTCACTTTCAGCAAGTGAATTTGTGTCATCTGCATATCTCAGGTTGCTAATGAGCCTTCCTCCAATTCTGATGCCATGTTCTTCTTCATATGGTCCAACTTCTTGGACTATTTGCTTAGCATACAGATTGAATAAGAATGATGAAATGATACAACCCTGACATACTCCCTTCTTGATTTTAAACCATGCAGTATCCCCTTATTGTGTTTGAACCACAGCCTCCTGGTCTATGTATAGGTTCATCGTGAGTATAATTAAATGTTCTGGAATTCCCATTCTTCTCAATGTTATCCACAATTTGTTATGATCCACACAATTGAATGCCTTTGCATAGTCAATAAAACACAAGTAAACATCTTTCTGGTATTCTTTGCTTTCAGCCAAGATCCATCTGACATTAGCTATCATGTCCCTTGCTCCATGTCGCCTTTTGAAACCAGCTTGCATTTCTGGAAGTTCTCTGTCAATATATTACCTCACCCATTTTTGAATTATCTTCAGTAAGATTTTACTTGCATATGATATCATCAATATTATTCAATAATTTTCACATTCTGGGGATCAACTTTCTTTGGAATGGGTACAAATATGGATCTCTTCCAGTCAGTTGGCCAGGTAGCTGTCTTCCAAATTTCTTGGCATAGCAGAGTGAAGGACTCCAGCATGGCATCTGTTTGTTGAAACATTGCAATGGATATTCCATCAATTCCCAGAGCCTTGTTTTTCACCAAGTCCTTCAGTGAAGCTTCGACTTCTTCCTTCAGTATCATTGGTTCTTGATCATATAGCCACTTCCTGAAATGGGTGATCATCTACCAAATCTTTTTGGTATCGTGACTCTATGTATTCCATCCATCTTCTTTTGATGTTTCCTGCATCATTCAACATATTGTCCATGGAATATTTCAATATTGCAATTTGAGACTTAATTTTTTTCCTCAGTTCTTTTAGCTTGAGAAATGTCAAGCTTGTTCTTCCCGTTTGGTTCTCTAACTCCAGGTCTTTGCACATTTCATTGTAATAATTGGCTTTGCCTTCTTGAGCTGCTCTTTGAAATCTTCTGTTCAGTTTTTTTTTTATACTGTCAATTATTCCATTTGCTTTAGCTACTCTCCATTCAAGGGCAAGTTTCAGAATCTCTTCTGACATCTGTTTTGGTCTTTTCTTCCTTTCCTGTCTTCTTAATGATCTTTTACTTTCTTCATGGGTGATGTTTTTGCCTAAAATAGACACACCTTAAGCACAAAGACATAAATAGCTTAAAAATAAAAGGTTGGAAAAAATATACCAAACAAATAAGAACCAAAGGACAGCAAGAGTGGCAATACTCATACTTGAAAAAGTAGACTTTAAGTCAAAATTCATTATAAGAGACAAAGAAGGACATTATATAACAGTCCAAGGACTGGAGGTCAGATGATGATAACCAGATGCATGATTCAGCTTGAGCAAAAATCCAGAGAGCTTTGTCAGGACATCCATGTGTATCAGGAGTAGGCCACACCCCTGAGGAAACTCACTTTCAACTGATTGGTTGCTCATAGCAGAGCTCTTCATGGAGGTGATTACATTATATCAGTTCTCATCATGGGAGATCATAACTGCTAAACCACTGAGAGTCATGGCCCAGCCAAGTTGATACACCATCTTAACTATCACAGTCCATTTCTTGTCAACTTGGGACCTGTATACAACTCCTTAAACCACACATAATCTCTAAATAAAGACAATTACAAAGTCATACTTTTTCCCAATGTGATACAACTAGTTCTCAGAGCCTTGTTTTTCACCAATTCCTTCAGTGAAGCTTCAACTAAACATGTGTACAACCAAAACCATATTAACCCCATAAACATGGTCATGGGAATGGAAGCAAAGTAGAGTTTTTTTTTTTTTTTTTTTTCCTCAGGGATGGTAATTTGGGTGTGAAATAAAATGAGAAACAAAAAGAAAAAATGATATTAGCCCCATTTACTTGTTAAATTTTATAACTGAAGAGAACAAAAATATTTGATGCAAACATACAAGGAAGAAATACACTTAACAATCACAGTGGGTGTTGCTGATATTTAGAACTATCTTCTTGCACCATCCACTCTATATTCTCCTTGACCTCAGAAAGCACCTCAGCTGGTCATGATTCTTTTTTCTGGTAGGGTGAACAAACCATTCCTGAAGGGTCTGGGCCATTAGTAGTCATATCAGAATTGAGTTGTGCTAGTTCTCAATTGACTTTAATCACTTGTCATGATAGTACTAAGAGATGTCCTAAGGAATTGCCTGTATTCCAGACATACTTTTTCTTACCTCCATTATGTAATGTCAATGTAATTTCCCCTTGGTAATCAAGATCAATCACAGCACACAATATAGTAACTCCCTTCCTTAACTGTTAATCTAGAGGCATGAGTAGTCCAAAATAGCCAAGTGCCATTCTTGACTTCCATTTCAATAGAATCATTATTGTGTCCACAGGTGGGAGTATTCCTCCTTTTGGGACTAAAGCCTCCAGATTTGCAGAGAATAGGATTACAAGAACAGGAAGCAAAAATATTTCAAGAGGATCACTAGGGGTAATAGTGAATGGTTTGCCTCCTGTTTCCACACCTTGGCTCCTGGCCCCTTAAATCCTGGCTATTGGGGAAACAGCACCATATATCAGATGCTGATTTAGAGCATATACAGCTTCCTGGGGAATATTGCCCTAATGCTACAAGGTATTGTCACCTAGCTGGCACTGTAATTACATCTTTAGAAGGCCACCCCATCATTCTATCAAGCTAGCTGCTTCAAGATGTTGGAGAACATGATAAAACCAGTGAATTCTATGCACATGTACCCATTGCTGCACTTCTTTTGCTGTGATGTGGGTCCCTTGATCCAAGGCAATGCTGTGTGGGACATAATGAAGGTGGATAAGACATTCTGTAAGTCCAAGGATGGTTTTGGCAGAAGTATTGCATGCAGGGAAGGCAAATTTGTATCCAGAGTGTCTATTGAAGTAAGAACAAAACACTGCCTTTTCCATGATGAAAGTGGTCCAATATAATCAACCTGCCACCAAGTTGCTGGCTGATCAAGGAATTGTTCAATATCATGTACTCATTTTTGGTCTCTGCTGCTGTCAGATTGGCCACTCAGCAGTGGTTGTAGCCAAGCTGGGCTTGGTGAGTGGAAGGCCATGTTGCTGAGCCCATGCATAACCTCCATACCTACCACCATGGCCACTTTGTTTATAAATCCATTGGGCAATGACAGGAGTGGCTGGGAAACAGGATGATTGGTTTCCACAGACTGTCATCCTATCCACTTGATTGTTAAAATTCTCCTGTACTGAGGTCACATTTTGGTGAGCATTTGCATGAGACATGAATATCTTCACTTTTCTGGTCCATTCAAGGAGGTCTATTCAAATTCTTGTTGCCCATATCTCTGTCATCAATTTTCCAATCAGGTTCCTTGCAAGTCTCTGGCCATCCAGATAAACCATTAGCCACAGTCCATAAACCAGTATATAATCACACATTTCACTATTTCTTCTTCTGAGGAAAGTGAACAACCAGATCCACTGTTCAAAGTTCTGCCCATTGAAAGGATTCCCCTTCACCACTGTCCTTCAGGGAGGTCCTAGAAAGGGGCTCCAGTGTTTCTGCTGTCCACTTTCAATTGATCCCTGCATATTGTATACAGGAACATGAAACTAGGCATGAATTTTCTCTTCCTCAGTCAACTGATCATAAGGAACTCCCTATGAAACCATAGGTGCAGATTGGGAGAGTGAAGGTAAAGTGACTGGAGTGGAGACCATAGGCATTTAGGCCACTTCCTCATGAAACTTATGTCTTCAGATCCTGCTTGAACCCAGTCTCTCATATACCACTTCTATTTAATGATGGAGTGCTGCTGTGCATGTCTAACTTTATGACTCTGAGGTCAGACAACACCCAGTTCAAAATGGACACCTCAGGCCATTTGGTGATTTGGTGGCACATGGGATTCAACCTCTACTAGGGCCTAGTAACAAGCCAAGAGCTGTTTCTCAAAAGAGGCGTGGTTATCTGCAGAGGATGGCAAAGCTTTCCTCCAAAATCTTAAGGGTCTCCACCGTGACTCACCAATAGGGACCTTCCAAAGGCTCCAAACAGCATCTCTATCTGCCACTGACAGCTCAAGCACCATTGGATCAGCAGGATCATATGGCCCATGTGGCAAAACAGCTTGCATGGCAGCCTGAACCTGTTGCAGAGCCTTCTCTTTTTCTGGGCCCCACTCAAAACTAGCAGCTTTCTAGTCACTTGATAAATCAGCTGTAGTAGCACACCCAAAAAAGGTGTATGTTGTGTTCAAAATCTGCACCTCCTTTTTAATTGTATGTGGCTCACTGGGTAAGGTATTTGGCTACTAACCAGAAGGTCATTGGTTCAAACTCACCAGCTGCTGCGTGGAAGGAAGATGAGGCATTTTACTTTCACAAAGATGTATAGCCTTGGAAAGCCAATGGGGGTCATTATGGGTCAGAATAGACTTTATGTCAGGGAGTTTGGGGTTTGGTTTTAGTTGTGGGAGGGACCAGATACAATAACTTATCTTTCACTTTATTAGAAATATCTCAATATGGCCCACAGCACCTACCCCTAGAAATTTTACTGAGGTAGAAGGTGCCTGAATTTTGGGGGTGTTAATTTCCCACCCTCTAACACACAACAGTCTGACCAATAAGTCTAGAGTCATTGACACTTCTTCCTTACTAAGTACAATCAGTATAATGTCTTCAATATAATGGACCAGTGTTATGTCTTGTGGAAGGGGAAGAAAATCAAGTTCCCTGCAGGCTAAATTATGATATAGCACTGGAGAGTTGATATACTCCTGAATTAGAACCATGAAAGTTGTTTTGCTGGCCTTACCAGATGGCAAAAAACTGCTTCTGGTGATCTTTTGAAACAAGAATTGAGAAAAAGCCATTGGCCAAATCAAATAGCAGTTTCCTGGAGATATATTAATTTGCTTTAACAATGAAACCATATCTGGAACAGCAGTTGTAACTGGAGTCACCGCCAGTTAAGCTGATGATAATCAACTCTCATTCTACAAGATCTATCTGTTTTTTACAGGCCAAATAGGCAAGTTAAATGAGGATATGGTGGAATCAGCACCCCTGTATCCTTTAAGTCCTTGATGGTGGCACTAATCTTTGCAATCCTTCTAGGATTGCAATATTGACTTTGGTCAAGTATTTTCTTAGGTAGAGGCAGTTCTAATGGTTTCCACTTGACTTTCCTACCATAACAGCCCTTATTCCACATATCAGGGCTCCAATGTGGGGGTTGTACTTATTACTAAGTATGTCTACTCCAATTATGCATTCTGAAACTGGGAAAACAACGACAAGATGAATTCAGGGACCCACTGGACCCACTGTGAGATGGACCTGAGTTAAGACTCCATCAATAACTTGATCTCCATACACCCCCACTCTGAGTGGAGATCCACAGCAACATTTTGGGTCCTCTGAAAGTAGTGCCCATTCAGAGGCAGCATCCAGAAATCCATGAAAAGCCTGATTATTTTCTTTTCCCCAGTGAGCAGTCACTCTCATAAATTACGTAGATCCCTTTGGTGAAGGCTAGGAGAAAGATTAACAGTATAAACTTTTGGCAGTAGTGGGGCTCTTCCTCAAGAGTACTCAGCCTCCCCTTCATTCGAGGTGTCTTTGAACTGGCTCAAGTCTGGGGACTGATTGAGGGACCATGACTCTGTATTCTGGCAATTCAAGTTAGACTCTGTTCACTTAGCCTAGAATTTGTTTGCATGTACAAATCAAGTAAATATTTAGTAGATTTCCCATCTATTTCACTCCTAGGGACACCATGCCTATGTAGCCAATTCTACACAAATCCTTCACAGTCAGATTATTCTGATTACTGCTTTGAATCTGCTGTCCATTATGGTAACCACACTCACCTTGTCTTTGCTGTTTAAGTGCTGCCACTTGCCCTTATCACCACAGGGTCTAATCAGCCCCCTGTATCTAGGTGTCTTAATTCAATTAGGGCATTTCTACCATCAAATCTGACTTACATAAAATAGCAATCACACAAGTGGTCAAGGATATTGGGGCTCCCTTCACAAATTTGTTCCTCACTGTTGTAGTAAAAGTTATGCCCACTAGGCACTCCATGTGTGGGTCTATGTGTCTAATCTGATAAATCCACTCTAACATGCCAATTTCCCAAACTTTTGGACACTTTCTTCTACAGTATACCAAGGCAGGTCTGTTACTTTGACGTAGTGTGGTCACTGCATAATTCATACTTTAGTAAATCAATCAAATAAACTGTTACGTCCCTTCCTACTTTCCTTAGCTGAAACATTGAATGAAGAATCTGTGCTAAGTGGGCCCATGTCAATAAATGTAGACTTAGCCAACTTTATCTTCCTTGCACCATTATCTCATACCCTTAATAGCCATCCTCACACATATTCTCCAGGTTTCTGTTTATACATATTAGAAAAATCAAACAGTTCTTTTGGAGTGTAGCATACTTCTTCCTGGGTCACACTTTGTACATAAATGTAGTTGTAGGTCTAGAACTGAAAATGGGTTGTTCCTGAGAACATTCAACAATGTCTTATGAGATGCCTCCCTCAGGCAATGCCCCAGAAAATGCCCCAGGACCTGCTCCAGATTATATCTCAGACAATGACTGATCAGACACAGGTGGATTACTCTCATCAGATGGGGGTAAGGGGGTGGATTCTGCTTGTAGGAGTGATTCAATGGAATTCAGGGGTTCAGTGTACCAGGTTCCTGATTATCTGCCCATAAGTCCCCATCCCAAGTGTCAGGATCCCATTTCTTCCCAATAAATGCCCTCACTTAAAAGTCAGACACCATTTGAAGTTGGTAATTCAATTGGCATTGTAATTCAGGCACTCTTATGATAAGACTGGGTTTGTTTTTTGGCAATATCAGCTCTATTACTAAAAGAAATAAGTCATTCTTTCAGGGCATAAGTGATTTTTTTATGTGGCACTTGTGCTGTGACTCCAAAGTCCTGAACCCATTTCTTTCTTTCACCACTTTGTCTAGTGTAAGTAGGACCAACCAACCAGCTTCCTTATACTTCTTATTCAGTCCAAATTGCAGAAAAGTATCAAACATGTGATCATCCAGAGCCTGACTTGTCACCAATACTTGATTTACTGGTGATGCTATTTTGTGTATTAATATTGCCACCTCATTCCATAGATTATCAGTGCCCTCTTTATAAATGAAGGCAGAGTCACCTATGTCTTTAAGACTAATCATACTTGAAAATCAATTTAGAAAACTCATCCTTATGATTTTGTTTCTCTAGAATGACTCTCAATACCAAAAAGTCTTATGTGTGTGTGTACACACACATACACACACACATATATATGTATATATACGTATATATACATATATATGTATATGTATATATAAGAGCTCTGATGACATAGTGCCTAAGGCTAACCAGAAGGGTGGTGAGTCAAACCCACCAGCCACTCCTTGGAAGGAAGACTGGGCAATCTACTTCCATAGAGATATAGCCTCAGAAACCTAAGGAGGGATTGTTATGAGTTGACTTGATTTGATGGCAGTGAGTTTGTTTTTTTTGTTTGTTTGCTATATGTATAGATGTGTGTGTGTGTGTATGTATACATATATGTATATATGTATGTATATATGTGTGAGTGTGTGTGTGTGTAGAGAGAGAGAGAGAGAGAGAGAGCAATTTCTCTCAAGGCAAAGCTCACACAGTTGTAGAGGTTAGTCCTAAGATTAAGGGTCAGATGTCAAGCTGGATGGTCCTTCTGACTCATATAGCCACAGGGGCTGATGAAACCAAGATAGGCAGGTAAGACGCAAACTTTTGGCTCACGGGCTATGAAGGCAGCAATCCCAAGATTGGCAGGCAATGTGGCTGGCCATTGGTTCAAATCCAAGAACCAGTCATATCATGATGGCCAGATGCAGGATCCAGATGGAGCAAAAAGTGAGAGAGTTTTACCAGGACATCCACATATATTGGAAGCAGGCCACACCCATGAAAAAATGCCCTTTCAACTGAATGGCTGTTCATGGTCATTCTCATCATGGAGATGATTATATCAGATTTCATCATGGGGAATGACTATATCACAACTGCTAAATCACCAAGAATCATGGCCCAGCCAAGTTGACATACAACCTTAACTGTCACACTGTTTAAACCTGGATTTGAATATAATCTCTATGATCACTTTTTAGCAAAATAATAGATTGGCTCACAGCAAAAGAATATAATCTGTGAGAACTGTACTCTTTTTAAAAATCATCTGTATGTGACCAAATGGTAACAAAGATGAGAAGGTAAGGGAGAAGGGAGACTAGATTACTGGAAATGGAAAACCAGAACCAAAATAATGAGAATGTTCACACATTGTGAAAAATCTAACCAATGTCACTGGACTATTGGTGAAATTGTTTAACTGGTAACTAATCTTCCATGTGCCTGCAAAAGCTGGAAAATGAATAAGTAAAATCAAAGAAAAATTAATGCCTTTGAATTATGATGTTGACAAAGAACATTAAATATTCCATAGACTTCCAGAAGAATGAGCAAATCTGTCTTGGAAGAAGTACAGCCAGAATGTTCCTTAGAAGTGAGGATGGCAAAAAATCCATTAAATGGGGAAGAGAATGTTTGTTTAATAAATGGTGCTAGCAAAACTGGAGATCCATTTGCATAAAAATGAAACAAGATCTGTACCTCACACCATACACAAAAACGAACTCTAGATGGATCAA